>NW_004444286.1:447057-449244 GCF_000243295.1 Trichechus manatus latirostris | reverse complement strand
TCTGAAATGAGGGGTTGGGATAGAATGGGGAAGAATCTGGTAAAAGGAGCAGCCACCAGATCAGACAGAGAATTGGTCCCCAAAGCTTCTTCCTCCTAAACATATGTGTTCCTTCCTATCAAATCATTTTCCTCTGTCCTACAGATCATCCACACCATACCCTCTAGCCTTATTGAATGATTTTGTAGTATAGTATCTTTGCAATTGAAGCTTCTGACACAGAGTCCACATAAACTTTCACTAAATAAATATATGCCTAAGTGATAAATGAATGATGAACAAACTATCCTTAGTCAACTTTCTACCTTATGCTCAGGACAATTAATCCTGAGTTCATAAATTAATCATAAAGAAAGAAGAAAGATAAGGCAGAATATAGTAAAGAGAATGTGGTAAATTTTTTTTTCCTTAACTTTCCATAACTTTTCCCTAACTTTTTTTTAGACTAGGGACATGTGTACCTGTATTGTGAGTTATATATTTTCTTTAATCTGAGTTGTTTGAGTCCAATTCCAGAGCTCTCTTTTGCTTACTCCTTCGCATGAAGTTGCCATAACCTATGCTTTTCCTCTGCTTATAGCGTTATTTCCCATTGTTCATTTCTGTGGAGCTAAAAAGTAAAGCATGAGTTATTATGATCTATACAGTAAAACTTATCACCTGAGTTTCTGAATTCCATCAGTAATACTCATCAAAGGGACAGTAAATGAACACCAAAATCATTTTTGTCATGATCTGTAGGTGACCTCATCTCCATTGCCATCACCCTCCTATTCATCAGTGTCTATAGATTAAAGTTTTACCTTAATAACAGCACAGATTCCAGAGCAAGCTTGACAGCTTTCTGTGGTTTGAACACAAATAGCTATTTTCTCGCCTTGCTAAGCCTGTCTTGTCCCCAGGAATATGATTAGAGTGAAGTATACGTATCAAAATCAAATGTCCAATCCAAGCTGAAGAGAAAGGTAAATTTGTGGTTTAGTGTTGCAGCTTTAAAAGGTTTGGTGTTGAACCTAGGGCAAACAGCATCTTCTAAGCCATAACTAAACTGAGCTGGGGTGTGAGTGTAAGATTTGCTTAAGGGATTTAAACAGGCTGACCCAGAAAAGTGAGGGATGTCAATAGATCCCTAGGGTAGCAGAGAGGGCATCATGTGGAAGAAGGAACATATCAGAAGAAATTAATCTATGATCATGCTATATATTCACCTCTGATGTGTCCATTTGTAAAAGAAGGCTACCAGTTGATACAATGTATATGTGAAGATATTTTAGGGATACAGAGCCATTGTCTGACTGGCAGCATGGTCCAGAATGCATCCATTCTGCTTTGCTTAGCATGGGATCTGAATACAAAATCTCAGCACACACAATAAGAAGTGCTAACTTTGGGAAATTCCCACTGTGTTCAGAGTCCACTGAATTATTTTTTCTTGCTTGAATATCCATTGCTCACTCTAAATTTGTTTTAACACTTCAAGAGTATAAGGTTCAGAGACTATAAAAAATCCAGGTAGCTTTCATAGAGAATCCCATTTGTCAGACATGGGGAAATAAAGGAGTCTGAGGAATCCTCTTTAACAGAAGGTGGTTGGGTTTATATAAACCAAATAGTGATGATCCCACAGTACCCAAAGCTTCGTCATATCCCCTGTGGCCTTGCTTGTCACACAGAAAACAAAATGAAACAACCACTGCCGTGGCTAATCTTCAGGATTCTCAGGAAAAATGGACACAGCTGCCAGCTACTTTTTAACGTATGCTATTCTAGCCCACCACTGGTGCAACAGGTCTATTTCTCTCATAGACTCATTAATGGAGTTGAGGTGGACAAAGGGAGAAAGAAAGAAACACAATCTAAATACTCATATACACACATACTTTCTATGTTAGTGTTGGGATTTTTGGCAGACTCTTCTTAAATTACTCCCCTTTTCCGTGCTTGGGTTCTAAAGCATTTGAAACATAAATCATAAGCTTCGCATATGGAAACCAAAGACCTCCTCTGTTACTGATTGATGCCAGGCTGAATATACCTACATCTGTCCAAGGACAGAATGACAAAATGAGCAGACATGGGCTAGAAGTAACAGTTTTTTTCCAGAAACAAGGAAAAAAAAAGCAAACATCAGAAATGAGGATTTCCCCTCAATGCTATGTGTTGTGTTTTAGGTGCATCCCTAAGAAT
>NW_004444286.1:440700-444534 GCF_000243295.1 Trichechus manatus latirostris | reverse complement strand
GATAAAAGACCTAGTGATCTGCTCCTATAAAAATTACAGCCTAGGAAATCCTATGGGGCAGTTCTACTTTGTCATAGGTTGCTGTGAGTTGGAATTTACTTGACAGCACACAACAAGAAGAACAAATTGTAGAAAAGATCCCTAGGTGATGCAAACTTTTATGCTCCATGCTAACCTCAATGTTGTTTGAACCCACTCGGTGGTACTGCGTAGGAAGCATGCGTTGTTTTCCAGTGAACATCTGCCCACAGGCAAATTCCTGAGGCATATAGGAAGTATTTAATGAATATTAGTTGAATGTATGCATAACAATATAACAGCTGATTTAGATCTCCTTTTATTATTAATTTGATTGTACTGAGTCATTTATCAGATGGGGCTGCGGTCATCAAAAGGCTTAGCTAAAAAGCATCTGCTACCCAGCTCACTTTGGTGGCTCTTGGCAAGCCTCAGGTTCTCCAAGGTTTGATGAAGAGCTCAGTACCTTGTCCGGTGGGCGTTTTTATAAGACTGTTCACAACATGGCAGCTGGCTTCCCCCAGACTGAAGGAGCTGAGAGAGAACCAAAAGGGACATCCATAATGGAAGCCACAGTCTTTTTGTAACCTAATTTCATAAGTGATGTCCCATCACTTCTGCCACATTTAATTCACTGGAAATGAGTTAACAAGTCCAGTTCACACTCCAGGGAAGGGCATTACTCAATAGCTTGACTATCAGGAGGCAAGGATCAATGAGGGCTGTCTTGCAGGCTGGCCACCCCAGTATGTATATAAATTCTGGTAACCTTTTAATGTTTTCAGATTTAGAATAAAAATAAAAATTTGTTTTTTTTTTGTTTTTTTTTTAATTCTCATATCCCACTTATTCTGCACAGCTGTACAGTTCAAATCCACCAGGCACTCCTTGGAAACCCTATGGAGCAGTTCTACTTTGTCCTGTAGGATCGCTATGACTCAGAATTCACTCAGGCACATGTTTATTTAAAAGCACCTGCTGCATCTAATTTAGGGAGTTCTGTGTGTCACAAATGGTTAAGTATCGGGCTACTAACCAAAAGATTGGTGGTTTGAATCTACTCAAAGGAGTCTCAGAAGAAAGTTCTGGTGATTTGCTTCCAGAAGATCATAGCTTTGAAAACTCCATAGAGCATAGTTTGTACTCTGAACCATGTGGGCTCTCCATGAGTCAGAATCAACCTGACAGCAACTTTTTTTTTTTTTGATTAGCATCTAATTTAGGAGTTGACAAAGACTAGCCCATGGGCCACCTTCATTAGCAGTCTGTATTTTTATGGCCCCCTTTTTAAGAACTTTTTAAAAAATTTTTAAAGGTAGTAAAACAAAACAAAGAAGAATGTGTGAAAGAGATCATATGTTGTCTGAAAAGCTTATAATATTTACTATTTTGTCCTATACTGAAAACATTTGTCAACTTCAATCTAATTTTACCTTTTAGAAAAATGATGAATAAAAATACAATCTATTGCAAAATATACTTTATAAAAATTCACTTTGAAATTAATATAGAATAGTAGAGGAAGGAAAAATATCGTTTTCCTATTTTAGTCATATTCCAAGACATACAAATTAACAAATAATCTGCAATTCAATTTTTCCCACTTTTAAATTCCCTAACAGTACATTTACTTTAATATGAATCACATCAGATGGTGAACTATCGCTAGTTTGATACTTGTGTGTATGGAACTTAAAGGACAAAAAAACTAATCCACAGAAATACCAGGGTAAATAACAGCCATTGATATTTGGGCTATAGTAAGAGAAGAATGGATTCATACATTCATTTCTGCAGGTTGTTTTAGCTGTTTGACAATTCTCAGTAGGTGAATCCTTCTAAAATGAAGAGAGGACTCAAGACAGTGGGTTTCTGAGAACAGGCTTCAACAAACTTCTGCATTTTGTCCATAGGGGTGGGGTGAGAAAGAAGAGAGGAAGTTAACAGTTGATTGATTGTTAATATTTCCCGAGTAGTTGCAATCACAGGGGATCTGGGATACTTTTGAATCGGCACTGTATTTAATGAAAAGATATTGAAATCCTACCCCAAATTCTACCTCCTGCGTTGGGCCCATGCAAGCTCAGTGAAGGTTAGGAAACATGCAATACCGTTCAGCTTTCTTTTTTTTTTGGTCTTATGCTGCGATCCTTAGGAAACATAGGGCTTCGGAGTAAACAGAAAAGATCTCCTTTTTTGAAGGTTAACATGATTGTCAAACTCATGATCGTCAATAATAATCTTAATTAATATTTACTGAGTTCCCACTATGTGTGAAGCATATTGTTATTTGGTGACAGCTGAGTTTCAGCATCCTGACGAACAGCACTATAAAAATACTGATCCTCTGTTGTAACACACATCATGCATTAAAACCAGTTTTTGATTGTTAGATAAAGAATCAGAAGTTAAGGTTTTCAAGATACTCATTTTATCACTGCTTATTCTCTTTGCTTTGTTTCTTCTATTTACTTCATTTCCTAATAGTTCCTTCTGGTCTTCTAGCCAAATAGTCTTGCTGAATTGCAGTTATTGTACAATACTTACCTTCCTGTATTTTTTAAAAAACAAACTCACTTTTATGTTTGTTTGTTTTTTTTTTTAAAGTAGAATAATATTATTTTGGAGTTAAAGAAGGCTTATGCATGGCACACACTGGTTGCCTCAGAGTTGATGCTCTGATCCCAAGCAGCCCCAAGACTAATAAGTAGAAGACCCCAACCAGTATCATCAACCCTTCTACGGGTGCTATGTCCATCTGGTCTGATCAATCTGCACACACGAGACACTCACAAAGTGTTAGCAAATGAAAGCCATTTAATTACTTACAGAAAACACAAAGAATAGATCCACAACAAGCCAGTGCCTCCTGGTTCAAAAGCTATCCAGGAAGAGATGGAGACTCTTCGGCAGTTACCCTCACTTTGCACCCTAGGCGAGGAACTCAAAAGTTCATTCCCCTGTCAGTTTTATACTCCAGGGGTTATGTGACTCACTACATAAAGTGCAATGTAGATTTTCCTGCCGCACAGCCCGAGGAAGAGATGTCTGGGTGCTAAGAGGAATTTCACTACTTTAGGTCTGCTGCACATTGGACAAAGTATTGGACTTCAGGGTGGACTCTTGTTTGTTCCAAAGCCTAAAAATACCAGCAGGGGGAGGAACAGAGAGTAACTATATCTAATGTGCTGTCCAAAGGACCGTCTCAACTTAGCTTACAATCCCTTTCCCAAATACAATATTCTGAGTTTATACATATGAAGCTGAATTATCTACCTTTTTTAGTTCATTGAAAATACTAACTGTTCTTGAATCTACTTACTGAACACCAGTAATAATTATTATTACATTTTTATAATTCATTTTTGAAAATTAATTATTATACAGTCATATGATGCATAACATCTGTTCGGGCAACATCTGACTACATATATGTCCCTGGTCCCATAAGGTTTTTTTTTTTTAGAAAAAAGGGAAAACAGGTGTGGTTTTGTTTATTGTTTTCCCCTAATGGTTTTAAAGCCTGGAAACCCCAGCAAGAATGAACAGCGGGGCCCAAGGGTGCATCCCAATCCCTGCTGTGTCTCTTCCTCCATCTCCTCCTCCTCTTTGCCCTTCTCCTGGCTTCATTCACCTGTCCAGCAGCAGTGCAGCCATTTACTCCCGACACAGGGCAGCGCCTGCCAGGGCTTGTCGTCTGCTGCCACCAACACTGGTAGGGGAGCTGGCCGGATCCATGGTGCTTGCAGGAACTTGGCTCTGGGTGGTGGCTGCGGTGGCTACACATGATCAGGAAGAAGCTGCACCAACAGCCGT
>NW_004444286.1:438710-440401 GCF_000243295.1 Trichechus manatus latirostris | reverse complement strand
GGGGGATTGTATATACTGTAATATGGTGTTTGCACAACACCCAAATCACACTATGTCCTAGTTCACAAAACGTATCATGAACTTTTCAGCAACTCATGACTACTATAGTTTTTTAGGGAATTAAGGGAAAACCTGGTGGCACAGTGGTTAAGAGCTACGGCTGTTAACCAAAAGGTTGGTAGTTTGAATCTACCAGGTGCTCTTTGGAAACCAGGTAGGACAGTTCTACTCTGTCCTATAGGGTCGCTATGAGTCGGAATTGACTCCACAGCAATGGCTTTTATATTTTTAAGATCTACCATTTATGAAAACACCTCCTCTTCACTTATCGACTGTTCTCTTATCTGACATTTTGCATTAACAACAATAGTAAAAAATCTATTTTCTGATTATTTTGCTCATTAATGACGTATGTCTAGCAGTAATGAACACGTAGGTGTGAAGCGAGAGGAACGCTGGATCTGATGGTTAACGTTATGTGTCAGCTTGGCTGGACCATGATAGTCAGTGGTTTGGTAGTTATGTAATGATGTGGTCAGCCTCCATTTTGTGATCTGATATGTTCATCCTCCATTTTCCCATAACACAGATTTTACATAACAAACTAATCTTTGGAACCTAATTATGCTGATAAGTGAGGAGAGGGTGTATATATTATAGCCCAAATTATAAATACTTACTTATTTTAATTTTTCTAACAAACTTATAAATTGCTACTTTTTAAACCTGTGTTTCAATATGTATATGTTTTCAGAGGTTAAGTAACTTGCATTGTTCAAACCCCAAATCTATTCTAACTCTTATGCTACATCAATGATAAGAATAACAAGTAATAATTTTGTTTAACTTTGTGTCCATTATTTTACATATCATAATGTGCACTTATTCAAGTAAATTAATTTGATGCTATTGACTGAAGTAAAATTAAATCTAATTTCATAGCTAAAATAAAAAAAAAAGTAAGATTCAGAAAAGGATTAGTTATTTAATTAGAGTCACATGACTAACCTTGCCAAGACTGGGGGGAAAAAGAAAAAAAAAACTGAGTCTCTTGACTAAAGTTCACAAATCTTTCCTGAGTTGTATCATATAGCTGTATTTATTCAGTGGAGAGTTTCAACTTATGAAGAATGTCAATGTACTTCCACAACAGTGATGAAGTAAATATTTTTCACAGTATTAGGAAAAAAACCTATATCTCCAAGAGGGAGAAAATTTAATCTTCCTCAAACAGTTTTAGGTTTCTTTGGGGCCTATTAGATTCAACACAGTTGTCCTGATCATTTTTTTCTTCAGGACATGCTGAAAGCTGTTTGCAGTTAAAATGAAGGCTCTTGAGCTGCTGGAAGGCAATCTAGGTTGAACAAGGATTTGGCTAATCTAAACAGTTTCTCTTATCTTTACTTAGTAAAGGCATTTTTTTTAAAATGAAAAATATTGCCTTGGGTATTGTAAAATTGATAAAATTTATACAAGATTGTTGTGATGTTTTTATATTACTATTTTTTATAATGCTATGAATTCCTCATTTACTATGAGAGACTCATTCTCTTATATTAGAATAAGGAAGAAATATGGACACAGCTTTAAGTTAATGAATCATTACTTACTAGAATAGCAAGGGGCTCTGGTTTGGTAGAAAAAAAAAGGATCTTGTATTCTCCATTGTCTAACTTGGCTGCTAGTTGTTT
>NW_004444286.1:411467-438261 GCF_000243295.1 Trichechus manatus latirostris | reverse complement strand
AAGCAAATTAGGAATTAGCCCTGGACATAAGAGAAAAGGCACAAAAGTAAACCCTACTGCTCCACAGGAGTTCTAATTTCTTTTTCTTCCAGGAAAAAGTCCCTTTGAAGTTAGGCAAAGCCATGCACTTTTGGCTGAAGAAATATCAGCGGACATACATGTTTTTCCTCTAGACAGAAAAAATTAAGGGCCAGTGATCAATGT
This sequence comes from Trichechus manatus latirostris, assembly GCF_000243295.1. Lineage (NCBI taxonomy): Eukaryota > Metazoa > Chordata > Mammalia > Sirenia > Trichechidae > Trichechus > Trichechus manatus. The sequence goes on along the minus strand of NW_004444286.1, from coordinate 438,057 downwards.
TCTATATTATTTCCCATGCCACAGTGAAATCTGAAGACTCAGTTAGGGTAAATCCTCCATTTGCCTGTGTCCAGAGCGAGTACAATAAGGAGTGCATCTTTTCCAAAGAAAGGTGGACATGCAGCATAAAAAATAATCTTTGTTGTCTTAAATTACTGATATTTTAGTTATGTTTGTCAGTATGGCAAAGCTTATCCTAACTTGGCTGACTAATATATAATTTTTGAAAATAATAATAATACAGAAGGTACAGTGGCAAGAAATAAAGCTGAGATGTGAGCAGGGATTTAATTATGGAAGGCTTCATATGCTAATTTTAATGAATTTGGACTTTCGTCTTGTGGCCAGGCACATTACTGATATAAATGAATTGCCATTCTTTTAGCAGAGAACAGAGTTTCTCAACCTTGGCGTTGTTGTTATTTTGCAGTAGATAGTTCTTTGTTGTGAGGGACTGTCCTGCACATTGTAATATGCTTAGGAGCAACCTTGGTCGGTGCCCACTAAATGACAATTGTGCCCTACCCCTGTTGTGACAAATGTTCTGAAAGGGAGGGGGGGCAAAATCACCCCCAGTTGAGAACTACCTGCACAGAAGAAGGGAGAAATGGATATACAGTAAGCAACAAAAAGTGGCTATCACAACTATATATATTTTTTTAATGTTCTAAACTGATGAATGCGTAATCTTACTTGAGTTTTAGAGTAATGTCTTAGGTGATAGCATTGAGATTGGGTTGGAAAGGCATTAATGATTGCAGAGATACTCCCTTGTGAAATATGGACATAAACTTCATTCAGTTACAGAAGAATTTCAAAAGTCTGATTTGCTGCATGACTGTTCTGGCTTATATCCCATACTCAAACAGCAAAGACGTATTTATAAAAATTGATTTTCATAGAATTTTAAAACAATATAGTAATTTTCCTTAGAAGGAAATTTTGCTAGTTATAGTATGCATGATTAGATTATATAAAATTTGGACTTTGCTATATACATGATTTGACGTATAAATGATCAACTGGATAATTGACTAATCCAGTCATTTAACTGAAAATGTAGTACATTTGAATTAAATATTTGCTGATGTTGTTTGTGATTTAGAATGTGATTAAGAATTGTGGATCTGGGTTTTAATCTTACCTCTGCATGTAATGCTTTCATGATATGGGTTACTTTTTTGCTCTAAGTTTCAATTTCATACTTCATATTATGTTGTTGTTAGGTGCCATCGAGTCAGTTCCGACTCATAGAAACCCTGTAAGTCAGAGTACAACTGCTTCATAGGGTTTCCAAGGAGTGGCTGGTGGATTTGAACTGATGACCTTTTGGTTAGCAGCCGAGCTCTTAACCACTAGGCCTCCAGGGCTCCAATTCATATTATAGGCTGATAACATTTTGTCTTATATGATTATTCTAAATATTATGATAATATTTGGATAAGATAATGTTATGATTGATTAAATCATGCCAAATTGAATGTAAATATGGTTGCATATCTGTAAGACTTCTAGAATTTTTCAAAGATAAGCAGATTGCATTTATTTGATACTTGAATGGAACTAAATTTGACAATTTTCTTCTTCTGCACTTTATTCTTTGCAAGTGTTTGCTTTTATGTCATCAAAATATCCGGTTCTCCTAAAATTTGTTCTTTCCTCTAATCTTTCTGAGCTTTTTTACCTTCCTTTCTCCTCACAAAGTGGTTTTTAACCCACTTATATATTTCTATCAGATTGTTTAGAATACATAGATGACCAGAAAGAGTCAATTCTATGGACATATAGGCGAACTGTTTCCTTTTTTAGAGATGGTGTCTCTAGGCTCCAGAACAAAAGAAAGTATCCTACTAGATTATAAAATATTTTAAGTGTGAAATACATATATTTGTAAATTTATTAAAAGAAGTATTCATTGAGTGCATATTAGAAATTAGTTCAGATTTTTAATAGATACTGGCGGTATCAGTGTAAACATTCAGACACAGACCAGACCTTCACTGAAATTAAGACGCAATAGTGAGGCAGCCAACTAATGCAAGACTTTGCAACAAACTGTGATACATGTTGTACTAATAGAAAATCAAAATGGTATGGAAAGAAAAAAACATAAAAGGGATATCTACTTTCTCCTGTGTAGAGTGCTATGTTTTGCTTGTTTATTTGTTTTTTTTTTTTTTTTGGAGGGGAAATCTCCTTCCTCTTTCCCAAAGGTTGTATAAGTGTAAAGAAAGAATCCATATAAAGATAGCAATGTAACAGAGCCCATGCCAAAAGAGTAAATGATTCTCTGGGAAATTGAAAATAGCTTATTATACCTGGGGTGTAGTGTGTTAGAACAGGAATAGCCATAGATTAGAAGGCAGATCAGGGAGATCCTTGCAAGTCATGCTAAGAAGTTTGCATTTTATACTACAGGAATTTACAGCCATCAAGTAATTGAGCCATTACAGTAGAACAATAAGATCAAATTAGGAGGCTCATTTGTATGCATGGTGGAGAATGAATTGGAAGATGCCAGGACCAAGGCAGGCAGCTTAGGTAGTTCACTGCTCTAATTTACAAAATAGATGTTGGTGTTTTACTAGGTTAATGAGAAATGGAACTGTGAAATGCAGACGAAGTCATGGAAGATTCATCTTGACTTGGTGGCTAATTTGATGTGTTGGATGAGGAAGAAGAGGGATTCAGTGGATATTTCCAAAGTTTCCTGATTGACCAGGGTGCACAATGATGCTGTTCAATGACAAAGAGAATATCAGAGAAGAACTAGATAGAGTTCAAGAGTAATGGAGGTAAATATGAGAGTTTTATTGAATATTCAAATTGAATTGTAATTGGGCTATTTAGAATTGGATTCAGGAGCGAGAATTAGCCAGGAGATATACATGAAATGTATCCTTTCACCATACTTATTCATTCTGTATGCTGAGCAAATAATCTGAGAGGCTGGACTATATGAAGAGGAGTATAACATCAGGACTGGAGGAAGACTTACTAACAACCTATTGACTTGCAGATGGCACAACATTACTTACTGAAAGCAAAGAGGACTTGAAGCACTTACTGAACTTATTGATAAAGATCAAAAACTACAGCCTTCAGTATGGATTTACACCTCGACATAAAGAAAACAAAAATCCTCCCAACTGGACCATTAAGCAACATCATGACAAATAGAGAAAAGATTGACGTTGTTCAGGATTTTATTATACTAGGCTCCACAATCAACGTCCACGGAAGCAGCAATCAGGAAATCAAAGGATGTATTTAATTGTGCAAATGTGCTGCAAAAGACCTCTTTGAAGTATTAGAAAGCAAAGATGTCACTTTGAGGACTAAGGTGTGTCTGACCCAAGCCGTGATATTTTCAGTTGCCTCATACACATGCGAAAGCTGGACAATGAATAAAGAAGACCGAAGAAGAATTGATGCCTTTGAATTACGGTGTTGGCAAAGAATATTCAATACACCGTGGACTGCCAGAAGAACAAACAAGTCTGTCTTGGAAGAAACATAGGCAGAGTGCTTCTTGAAAGTGAGGATGGTGAGAGTTCGTCTCATGTACTTTGGACATGTTATCAGAAGGGACCAGTCCCTGGAGAAGGACATCATACTTGGTAAAGTAGAGGGTCAGCAAAAAAGAGGAAGACCCTTGAGGAGACGGATTGACACAGTGGCTGCAACAATGGGCTCAAACACAGCAACGTTTATGAGGATGGCTCAGTGCAGGGCAATGTTTCGTTCTGTTGTACACAGGGTTACTATGAGTTAGAATCAACTTGACAGCACCTAACAACAACAGCATACATTAAAAAGCCATTTTTTTTGTTTATAGATTGCAATATTAATATGCGAGATTACCTGGGCAACTGATAAGACAGGAGAGCTTCAGACAGGAGAAATTCTGAAACTGAGGTGCAGTAGCGGAAGACTTACCCATGGAGAATGCTAAATAGTGGCTAGGAGGTAGACGTGGAAAACCAGCATGCCACTAAATTGAAGGAAGCAAATGTAATTTGAATAAAGAAAATAAAAATCTGAAGTTACAGACTGTAGTATTAATAATGACATTACTCATCAAAGAAGTACAGTACTCCTCAGGTAGGCAAAAGCAACATCAAGGAAAATTTCAAATGACTTTCTAGTTAGATATTATAGTCTTCTTTAAATAATATTAGTAAGTCCAAGGAAATTTCCCACATTGTGCTTTTAGAACATTTGACTGTTAAAGTATCTGCCCATGGACCAAGAACTATGGTGTAGCAGTCAGATTTTAAAGAAAACAAACAAACTTGATTTATCATCTTTGCAAGCATTATGTAAGGAAAAAAAAACTTGGTTTATCATTTTTGCAAATTTATGTTCTTAAAGGTTCTTCACTTTCACAGGATCTAGTAATGTTGTACCATCTTCCTTTCTAAGGGTACATGTTAAAGCCATCCTTCTTCCCATTCCTGCCTTTTGGGTCTTTAGAGTAAAATAACAATTGCTACATATGTATAGTGTATATTTCCTCTTAATGCTAATGGCCTAGTAAATTGTAAATTTATACTTTAAATATCAAGAAGAAGCTGGATCCTCAGAAACTTTGTGAAATGGGGTAGGGGAAAGGTAGCAAAATATAAATATAGCCTGAAAAGTTCACTAATGATGTTTACTTTGTTACTGAGCTGTTAATAGATAGATTGAGTCATTCAAAAATAGAATTTCTGTTCGGCTTTAATGACAGTCTTTGTGTTCTCAGTTTATTGTAGGCATGGTGCAAGAGTTGCAGTTTCACAGTAAGCAGTTAGATTGATGCTGCTCATTAACAATCGTACAACATATTATAAGAAAAAGTAATGTTCTAAGTTTCAATTTCAAAATTTTAAATCCCTAACTGAAAGTATGTCTTGTTCATACCCTGTATGCATAATGTTATTTTATTTATAGATAAGAATGAGAACATTTAAATAAATTTTCAAAGTTTAGGATCAACTTTTTGAAAGACAGCTATGTAAAATTCTGTACAGTTTATGTCTCACTGCCAGAGGAAAAGCAATCCCTGTTGTTAGCTAGATTTCCTACTCAGTTCAGCTGGGCCATTCTAGTGATCCAGGGAGTCGAGATGATCATGAGCCAATGATTATTCATTTGTATGAGCTGCCAGGATAACCTGCCAGTAATAGTTACCCACATTCAGCATCTGTGCATAGACACTGATAGCGGTGATTGTGATGGCAGCCAAAATGACGAATCCCAGCATGCCCTATGCTTGAATACAGCTACTCAAATGAAAAGAACATTTTCAAATTGCCTGAACTGGCCCAAATTCTTGAGTAAATTTGACCTGTATAGTCAGGGGCAGGCTGTCTTTCCAAAGTCTGGCTCAAATGTGTCCCAGATTGACTTCCAATCTTATAAACAAAAGTTGGATACAAAAACTGAAGCAAACTTTGGGCATTTAAACTGCAGGCAAACTTTGTGCCATGATACTAACAGTTAGGCTTCTGGAATCATACATACTATTGGTTCACTTTGTCAAACACTAAGAAATTTTTATACATATGAATTGTGCATTGATTGATTAATAAAATAAATTCAGAATTTTATCAGTGGGTAAATTAAATTGTATCTATATTATACATGTTTGATTTAAATTTTTATTTTCTGGTAACCTTGATTACTTCAATGTATGAAGTAGGTTTTCTATGAAATAATGTCATTTATTCATTCATTGAATACATTTATTGAATAAATACTATTTTCTAGGTTTAATCAATGTCAAAATGGCTGACTGTACCTCCTTGAGAACTTGTTTCCATTGGATGTCAAATAGTGATTATGGCTTCACATATGCCATGCTTTAAATTAGTGATTTTCTAAAATAATGTTTCTAGAATATACTATGGTTACTTGTTAAAAAGAGATATATTTCTGAGTCTGTCAGAATCAGTATCACTGAACACAAATCTGTCTTGGAAGAAGTACAGTTGGAATGCTCTTTGGAAGCAAGGATGGCTAGACTTTGTTTCACGTAATTTGGACATATTATCAGGAGGGACCAGTCCCTGGAGAAGGACATCATGCTTTGTAAAGTGGAGTGTCAGTGAAAAAGAGGAAGACCTTCAACAAGATGGATTGACACAGTGGCTGCAACAATGGGCTCAAGTGTAACAACAATTGTGAGGATGACACAGGATTGGGCAGTGGTTCATTTTGTTGTACGTAGGGTCCCTATGAGTCAGCATCAATTTGATAGCACTTAACAACAACAACAACATCAGGATAGATTCTTAATGAGTAATTCCAAAATCCAAGAGTGCCTCCCAGACATGGTTATTGTGAAGATCATCCTTTGAGAAACACTAATCTCACTAAGATGCAAGGATCAAGGTAGGCAGCTTAGTTAATCACTAGAAATGGACATCATAATTGGTAAAATGAAGGGTCAGTGAAAATCAAATGATACCACCCATACAAAGACATACTAAAAATGAAAGAAAGAACAATGGAGGGAAAATTCTTATAGTGACATGAGTTTGGGTATTAGAAATTACATACAGAATTTCTGTTACTTTCCCACTCCTCATCATAAATATTCACTCAAATGTATTTAATATTTATATCTTAAAACAACAAAGTCTGTATTGTATGTTTTAATTTATAGAAGAGCTGTATGCAATAGATTGTTTCTTCTTACTTATCAATTCAACAATAAGAATGAACATATATTGTTCCTTTCCTGTTTCAAAGTATTTGTTTATGTACATCTAGTGCACAGGAATTAAACTGGCTACCTCAGTGTAAAGGAACAAAGGAGAAGATCAATGTTATCGGTCAAGACAACACCAGGGCTGATTCCAGACAGATCATTAATTGCTCATATGCAGGTTCAAGTTGAAACTGAAGAAAACCAAAGCAAGTCCATAAGAATCAAAAGTAAAACCTTGAATATATCCTGTCTGCCTGTCTGAATTTAGAGACTATCTCAGCAATAGATTTGACACACTGAACACTAATGACCAAAGACCAGAAGAGTTTTGGGGTAACATTGTTTTGTTTGAAAGACTATCCCTTGATTTATGTACAGAACAAGAGGACACTGAGTGATTCAAAATCAGAAAAGCTGTGTGGCAGGATTTTATCCTTTCACATTTACTTACTCAATCTGTATGATGAACAAATAATCATACAAGCTGAAGTATATAAAGAAGAATGTGGCATCAGGATTGGAGGAACAAACTGTGATGTGCAGATGGCACAACATTGCTTGCCAAAAGTGAAGACTACTTGAAGTGCTTATTGATGAAGGTCATAGATGACAACCTTCGATGTGGATTGCACATGAACATAAAGAAAATATAAATCCTCACAACTGGACCAATAAACAACATTATGATAAATGACAAAGAAATTGAAGTTGTCAATGATTTCATTCTACTTGGATCAAAAATCAAAGCCTATGGAAGCAGCAGTCAAGACATCAAATGACATATAGCACTGGGAAAATCTTCTACAAAAGGCCCCTTTAAAGTGTTACAAAAGCAAAGACGTCACCTTGATGACGAAGATGCACCTTACCCAAGCCATGGTCTTTTCAACCACCTCATACTCATGTGAAAGCTGGACAATGCAAACGTAAGATTGAATGAGAATTGATGCACTCAAATTGTGAAGTTGGAAAAGAATATTGAATACACTGTGGACTGCCAAAAGAATGAATAAATCTGTTTTGGAGGATGTACATCCAGACTTCTTAGAAGAGAGGATGGTGAGACTTTGGCTCCCTTACTGGGGACACGTCATCAGGAAAGACCAGTCAGTAGAAACAGACATCACATTTGATAAAGTAGAGTGTCAGTGAAAATGGTGGAAACCATTTCTAAGATGGGTTGAGAAGGGGACTACAGCAATGGGTTCAAACATACCAACAATTGTGAGGATGGCACAGGATCTACAATGTTTCATTCTTATAATGATAAGGTCACCACGAGTCAGAGTCAAATTGATGGCAACTAAAAACAACTGCACATTTTACTTATTTATTTCTTCTGGGTTGCCTTCAACTTTCTTCTGCAGAAACAATGCTGCAAGGACCGTATTTGAAAATTTCTTGGTGGAGGAGTGAAACCAGGACTGGAACTGCATGTTTACACAGTATTTTATAAATTATCTCCTAGATTTAGCAATGATCTCATTCTGGGAGTCTGACTGATGAAAGGTAAATGCAAATCCTTAACTGTTGTGCCATAATTTAAAAAATGTGGCATCCAAGCTTGTCATTCGGTATGAATAGGGATTTTCCATGTTGCAAAAGTTAAAAGAACTTTCAAGAAAGGAGAAAGTCCTTGTACAAAGACAGGGAAATGTGAAAGAGCACAGCGTGGATATCCAATAGGTAAAAGTGCATCTGAGGTATGCAAGTGGATGAGATTTCAAGAGATGTAGTTAGAGAGGCAGCAGGAAGCTGAGTATTGCAGAAAACAGGAATCCATGTAAGAATTTCCAGCAGGAGACTGTCATGATCTGATTTTTGATTTTTGGTATCCTCCAGGTAAAACGTTGGACTAAATGCGGGCTGGGGGGAATGTATCTGTCAAAAATTAAAATGAAAATAATAATTACACATACATTTAATAACAAAAACCTCAAATAACATTCATGGATACTTTAACATATTTCAGAACCTACACTAAATACATTTGTATATTACCTCAGTTAATTCTTGCCCTTACGCAGTGAATTTTGCAGATGAGGAAATATTCATAGAAGTGAAGTGATTATTTCCAAGGCAAAGCCAGGTGTCATAGGGCTTGTACCTTACAATTTGAGTGTTCTTTAGTAAGAAAAAGCATTAAAATTTATGAGTAGAAACTAGATTCAGCAAGAATATGTAATTTATTTATTTATTTTTTCCTTTCTTGTCATTCTTTTTTTTTTTTTATTGTACTTTAGATGAAGGTTTACAGAACAAATAGTTTCTCATTAAACTGTCAGTACACATATTGTTTTATGACATTGATTAACAACCCCACGACAGGTCAACACTTTCCCTCCTCAACCTTGGAGGACCTTTTTTTTCTGGAGAAAATATACATAGCCAAAGTTACACCATTTCAAAAGTTTCTACATGTACAATTCAGTGACATCGATTACATTCTTCTAGTTGTGCTGCTATTCCACTGTCCTTTTCCAAATTATTCCATCACCATTATCTTGAACTCACTGCCCCTTAGGCTTCCCATCAAAACTTTTGAGTTTCTGTTGTCAATTTGATCTCACATAGATAATTCTTTTTTTTGTTGTTGTATCTTAGATGAAGACTTGCAGAACAAATAGTTTCTCATTAAAGTTAGTACACATATTGCCCTCTGACAATGGTTAACAACCCCACAGCATGTCAACACTGTCCCTTCTCAACCTTGGGTTCCCTATCGCCAGCTTTCTTGTCCCCTCTTGCCTACTAGTCTTTGTCCCTGGACTGCTGTGCCTCATTAGTCCTGTTTTGGTTTATGAGGCTGTCCAATCTCCGGCTGAACGGTGAACCTCGGGAGTGACTTCACCACTGAGCTAAAAGGGTGTCCGGGGACCATACTCTTGGGGTTTCTCCAGTCTATCAGGCGAGTAGATCTTGTCTTTTTTTGTGAGTTAGAATTATGTTCTATGTCCTTCTCCAGCTCTGACCAGAACCCTCTGTTGAGATCCTGATCAGAGCAGTCAGTGGTGGTAGCCGGGCACCATCTAGCGGTACTGAACTCAGTCTGGTGGAGGCCGTGGTAGCTGTGGTCCATTAGTCCTTTGGACTAATGTTTTCCTTGTATCCTGTTCTCTTCAAAGAATATGAACTTATAATGAGCAAAAAAAATTATAAATTTTAAAAAGCTAAGACATAGACTAAATATCCCAAAATCAGGAAAAAAAAGATACTGTTTTCATTCATTAAATTATATAATGTGCAATATTAAATACTAAATTAATGTCCTAATATGCCCCTTTCCAACGTTTTTGGAGTATGTCATCTTCTACCTTTATTTCAAATTATAATTTTAAAATATTTTCTACAAAGAGAAAGATAATCGATTTTTCCTCTGGCATGATAGTTCAGGAAGATTTTTATTTACAAATAGCTTATAAAGGTTTGTTTTTAAAGTTTAACAAATTTGATTATTGTCAATTTTGGGAAATCTTTATAATTTTTTTTCCATATGAACTATATCACTTGGATGAATATTTCACACACTAGATTCTGGCTCTGTATGATTTAGCCTTTTATCTCTTCCATAACCCTCATTTTGGATGCCAGGTCCCAAAATTCAAGTTCTTATATCAATAAAACTTGTATTTCTGTACCTTTGTGTCATGAGGCTGAATGAGTCAGCTTAGTGGGAAGGAGACATATTCCTATTCTAGAAAATTTAGCAATAACATAACTATAAATTGAATTGACTGCCAACTATATAACTATATCCCACTAAACCCCAACTAAATTTATCTCCAGTTGAACTCCCCATGAGCTGGATGCCAAAAAGTGTTTACTGTCATTCCAAAGCCATGTGATACAAAGGGAAGTGAGACAGAAGTGAAGTCAGGGTGAAAATAAGCAATGTTCTTAGCCAATTTGATTAAAATACCTCTGCATTGTACACACAGGTTTCCTTAAAGGTGGTCACAAGATTCTAAGTAGCAGAACTTAGATTACTAGTAGCAGTAATCCCTCCACAGGTGTTATGCTCATCCGATCTGACAGAGTCACACATGCGACACTTAAACAGTGCTAGCAAAGTGAAGGTCATTTTTATTACTCACAAAAAGCAGACAGCAAACAACAGGAAGAGCTTAATGGTGAGCCAATCCCTCTTGGGCTTGGAAAACTGTGCAGGCAGGAATGGAGACTCCTCTCTACATGCCCTACATTGCATAATAGGATTGAGACTATGAAGTCCTTCCCCCAGCCAGCTTTATACTTAGACGCTAAGTGACTCCTGCACTAAGCACAATTGCACAACTTCCAGTCTGACAACCCAAAGAGGGTTATGGTTAGACATCTAAGAGCCATCTAGAATGTTATCTCCTTAGCTCCGCTCCTTATCTAGACAGAACAGTAAGCTTCAGGGGGAGTGGTGATTTGTCCAGAAGCCTAAGAATATTTACAGAGGGAGGGAGAGGTGTGTTGGAAGGGGAGGGACTGCCATGGGGCTTTCTAAAGGACTGACCTCCTTCTAACCTTAATTTGAAATATTTACATAGATATGTTACTGTGTGGAATACATTGCTATGATCTCTTCCAAGACTCTGGAAACACTCACACAATGAAGTGCCCTTGAAGCTTAAGCTTCACTAGCTGCTTATAATGAATTCCCTCAGTATCTCTCCAGGTATTTTAAGTTATCATTTCATTGACCTGATTAAATCTAGCCTAGGATAATGGGATAGGATTAACTAATTTTTCTCTCTTCCAAGGTAATATATGTATTTATATATATATATATATAATCTACTGATATTGTTTGTTTTTATCATCCAAATTAAAGGGAGAAAGGAAAATTATCACAGCTTTCTTTGCTAGCCAGATGTTCAGGTTACTACTTGTGCTACATCTGAGGAGAAGGAATTCATGTCTGAAGCCTTCTATCTCCTTGTCTCTTCCATGTCTCTTGGTATAGAAGGTACCCACAAACATTTTTGGGTTCTCAGGTTTCTTGGGAGGCTGCTTGTCCCACTGAAAGTATATGCTGTCCTCCAGTGGTGGCTTGTGCAATGGTGAAAAACAAAATAAAGTTTCTGTAGTGAAAATTCACTAAGGTAGAAGCCTTATGTATGAGGCAGTGTATCCAGGGAGTGTGATCCCATCAAACTTTTGGCTTTTTTGGCATTTGTACAACCAGATAAGCCTTAAGTGTGTGTATGGCTTCCTGTGTCATAGTTAGGGAGCCCTGGTAGTTTTTGTTTGCTTGTTTGTTTTGTTTTGTTTTTGTGCATCATATTTAGAAAACCAGAGGTGCCCAATGTAAGGTGCCACCCAAAAATCTTGCCACCAAGGACCCTTAGGACTGATGGAGCCCAGTAAACACGGCACCAGACTACCGCCAGAGTACTGCCAGTTTTGTGAGAACATGTATGCCCATATGATATTTCCCAAAATCCATATTACCAACCAAAAGTTTGAACACACTCAATTAGTAAGCATGTATTCCACTACTGAAAACACAAGCCATCATCAAAAATTCAAAACACAGAAAAATTGGATCCTAAAAGGGTTATGATAACTTCCAAACTGTTACTCTATGAACTTGTCTCAAAAGAGCTTTCTGTTTGAGTTTTATGTAGCTGATTTTATCTTTATACAATTTTAAGACATCCAGGTCACTCTCTCATAATGGTTTAGGACTAATTCCCAATAAATCTTAATTAATTTCTTACCTAGCCTAGATCCTTGGTAGTCATGTTGTCCACACTGACTAGAAGCATCAATATCAACTGAGGACTTGTTAGAAAAGCATGAACTCAGACCCACTTAACCTAATTGAATCAGAATTTATATTTTAAAAGATAACCAGGGGAATCTGGTACATATTTAAATTTGTGAAGTACTAACCTTAACATGGTTAATTACTGGAAATAACTTGATCAGTACCACGATTCCTTTGGACTGCTTGATTTTCTTTTTTACTCTCCATGCAAACCTATAACTAAGGATATATTGTGACTTTCGAAATGTGAGTTACTGCTCTCAGTAGCGAATAACCACATAAATTTGGTGCTTGATGTCCTGCTTCTGCAAATTTATGTTTCTGAAATCTTTTGGGCCCTCCTGTCACTTGGCTATATAATTTAATTTAAGGTTTATTCTATCTTATTATAAAAATACTTCATTATCTGTATATAAAATACAGAAAACACAGAAACGTAGGAATTCTGTGTGTGTGTGTGTGTGTGTGTGTGTGTGTATAGTTTTCTGTTATTTATTCAGGATTTTTTGTTTTAAAGGATGCATATATTGTCTTCATTAAACTTAACATTACATCACAGGTTTGTTTGCTTGTTGTTTTTTTCATACCATTGTCAACCCTGGAAACGAATGGTTTATACCATAGCTCCTTGTAAGATATACCATAATTTAATAACAATTTCATATTTTGAATATTGAGATTTGAGATTCTGATTAAATATTTCCACTTTTTCTCACAAGGGATAACTATGTCATATGAATTTGTTCAGAACTTTTTTTGCATTTCATGTTCTTTATTTGAATACATTTTTGCAAACTCAATTACTAGGTAAAGAGGATACGAATGTTTCAAATATCCTTATATATATTTATCAGTTACCTTATTTGGTTTATTTCTAATCCTGTTCATCTCATAAGGTATTCCCAATCTTTACCGTTCACCTCAAGCCTCCATCTATAACCCCAGCTATCTCAACAGAACAGATGAAACTGCATCTTATTTTCCAGAAAAGTAGTTGCTCATCAAGTATCACATCTCTGGAACCCACGTTCTCCGTTATCTGTCTCCTCAAACATTAATATTTCCTCCCCTCTATTCGCAAAAGGGAGCCCTGGAGGCAGAGTGGCTAAGCGTTCAGCTGCTAACCAAAAGCTAAGCAGTTCAAATCCACCAGCTGCTCTTGGAAACCTTATGGGGTAGTTCTATTCTGTTCTATAGGGTCATTATGAGTTGGAGTGGACTCGATGGCAATGGGTTTGGTTTTTGCTTTTTATTCTCAAAAGAGGAGCCCTGATGGCACGCTGATTAAAGCGTTTGTCTGTTAACCAAAAGGTCTGTGGTTGAAGTTACCAGACATTTCATGGGAGAAAGATGTGGCAGTCTGCTTCCATAAAGATATACAGCCTTGGAAACCCTATGGGGCAGCTCTACTCTGTCCTATAGAATCTCTATGAGTTGCAATGAACTTTACGACATTAGGTTTGGTTTATTTTCAAAAGAGGAGTTCTGGTGGTATAGTGGTTAAACTCTTGGCTGCTAAACAAAGGTGGGTGATTAGAATTCATCAGCCTCTCCATGGGAGAAAGATGTAGCAGTTTGCTTCCATAAAGATTACAGCATTGGAAACCCTATGGGACAGTTCTGCTCTGTCCTATAGGGCCGCTATGAGTTGGAATTGACTTGACTGCAATGGTTTTATGCTCAAAAGAGTAGTCACAGGGTGATGCAAGTGATTAAATGTTGGATTGCTAACTGAAAAGTTTCGGTTCAAACCCACCCAGGGATGCTTTGGAAGTAAAGCCTGGTGACCTGCTTCTGAAGTCACATCTTTGAAAACCCTACAGAGCGCAGTTCTACTCTGCACACATGTGGTTGCCATGGTCAAAGATAATCAATAACAACAATAATTCCCAAAAATGACTACCTCTGCTTTTGCTGAAAAGCTGTACACTTGATGGCATTATGTACTGTCTCCTCTGGAACCACGGTCAATGAATCAACTACTTGCTCTCCTTTATTTTTAAAACCCTGACTCTGTTATCTTCATCCCAAAATTCTATCACCCTTCACAAGTCGTTTTATATTAAAACCAAAAAGTGAATAAACATTTCCATCATCTCCACTCAGCATAGTCCTCTAGTTAACATTATGCTTTTTATTTGCTTTGAGTCGACTATCACCCAACTCCAAAAAAAATAAAAATACCTGCTTTGATATTTTTCCCTTTTATTCTTTTCCCACAGTCCTTGTTTTTCTTTAAACTGTTGCCCTTACAACTATTCTGAATTTAATCTTGGTATGGTCCTACAGTATCCTAATTGCCAAATGCAATGATATTGTATTTAGTCTCACACTTTGGTTAAGTGTTGTTTCCATTCACCTCTGATTCGTTCTAACATTATCTACTTTGGATGTCTCTATATAGACAGAGTTAACCACTTCTTTTGTTGCACTGTCACTGGACCCTGAACTCTATTATAACATTCTTTACTGTATTTTGCATCTTTGCCTTTCCAGTCATACTGGAAGAACCTTAAAGATGAGGAATAGGCTGTTCCTCTGTTTCCCCACCGCTTGCTTAGCCAAGTCCCTGCTACAGTGTGAGTGCTCAACACATGTTGAATTGAATTGTGGTTATGTGTTCCTTTGATCACTTGAACTTCCTTTCATTTTGAGATACTTTGAGTCCTGGTGTTTCTCCTTCTACCGAGAATATTTCTTTTTTTGTTATTTCTCCTCTATTCCTTCTAATAGCTAAAGAGTAGATGTAGGATCATGAACAGCTAATACAGGGAGATGCTTAGGGAAATTGGAGAAATGAATAGACATTACAACTATTTCAGTCATTATTAGCTAGATTACACAGCAGTACCACTCACCCATAAATAATAGTGGCTTACAACAGTTTATTTCCGCCTAGTTCAGCTGCGGTTTTGCACCACATTATCTTCACTCTTGGAGCCAGGCTGAGAAATCAGCCTCTGGCTGGAAAATTAGAAGAAAAGGAGAACTTGGCAAACAATGTGCTGGCTCTAAACTTTCTGCTCAGAACTTAACATGGGCCAAAGCAAGTCATATGTACCAGTCTGATGCCAGAGAGGAAGAGCAAGCATTTTTTAAACAATAAATCATACCACAATGTTTATTTCAGTACTTTGACTATAACATAAGTTACTGAAATGTTTAAAAAGTTTTGAAGGAGAGAGGTTAATATTACACTGTAAATTCTACAATCAAGGTTCCTAAGTCATGGTTGTTAGTCAATCTATGGGTACAGCCTCAAAAACCAGGTAAAATATGATCTGAAGACGAAGAAAAATCATCAAGTGTTATTTTCTCTATTAGACACACACATGCTTCCTAATGTTTGGAGAAGTTTGAATACAGTCAGTGGTTGTCATTCATTTTTATTAAGTCTCTAGTCCATGTTTATATCTACTTGATTATATTATAATGAGAGTAATAGCTCATATCCACTGAAGAAGAACATGTTCTAGGGTCTGCACTAAAAGCTTCCATTAATTTTTATCATTTTATTTTCACAGTATGCTTTTAAGTTAGGAGTATTGGTATTTCTATTTCTAAATGAGGAAACAGGCAGTTGAAGTGACTTGTCTAAGGTAGCATTCATATGAAGTTGTGGAGAAACTGTCTAAACATGGGTCTGCTAACTTATGCTACATACCCAGTTACTTGTAACTTTAGCACTTTTATCATATAAATTCAGTTTGCTTAGGCCTTGCTTGCTATGTATATTTTGACTGAAAGAATAGCAGTAACTTTATATCAGGGAGTGGATTTTTAAATCTAGATTTTATTTAGAATGGCATTCTGTAAGAAATGACTATTTCTGTTGTATTTTTGTGATAAAGAGATTTATAGTCAAAAGCTGAGCGTTTCACCACATTTCCAAATAGCTATGAATTTCTGGAAAATTAACAACTGTTTATTATCTTATAGTTAAAGAAAAACAATATTGTTGATTTTTCATGATGACTGTATGATTCTTCCTCCATTTGTGGGATGTTTTTTGCTGCTTTTTGTAAACTGTATGTATGACTGATGTGTTTTATGAAACTATCTTAGTTCAATGCCATTCCATTTTACAAATAATGAAGTTAAGTGATTTCTATTATTTATGTGTATTTCTAATTTCACAAGAATTTTTCTCATGAGAGTGGTAATAATTTTAATATTTTTGTTATAATGATCTTCATAGGTTTTAGAAGTGCATACGATTTATTAAAATGTATACATTATTAAAAAGTGCATTTTTTTCTAAAAAGCTGCTCTACTTATGAATTTGTTAACCCTTTATAAATTCTCACTTTGTTTTTTCCAATTATCTCTAAGATAGTTCTTTAGCTCTCTGAAAGAGTTAGGAAATTCTTTTAATTTTATGACTTTTAAATATTTAATGAGAGCTTTAAATTTTAATACTCTATGTTAAGAAGGATGTTTCTACCTTTTGAAAAATAGTTTACAAATTGATCTTTTGTCTTTTATAGCAGGTTTGATATTTGAATTATTAATGTTCCTGTTTGAGGATAATTTATTCTGCAAGGCTTTTAGATGTTAGAGTCAGTTCTATTTAACTACAAATATTTTGGATAAGGGAAGATATACTGTATTTTTTACACAAATAATGCACACATTCTATGTTTGTTTGCCAACCATACCCTCCCCTTTGAGGTATTTTTCTAAGCGTGCTATGCTAATTTTTTTACAGCAACATGTAAAATAAAATTGGCATAGGGATGCTTATGAAAATACTCCATGGGGGGAGGGGGCAGTGGGAAAACAAACGTAGAAGGTGCGTTTTATGTGGTACCTAATTATTTTTCCCTAGCAGTACAAATGAAAAGCCCAGGTGACACAATGGTTAAACATTTGGCTGCTAACCAAAAGGTTGGCAGTTTGAACCCACCATCACCTCTGTGGGAGGAAGATGTGGCAGTCTGCTTCTGTAGAGATTATAGTCTTGGAAACCCTATGGGGTAGTTCTACTCTGTCCTATAGGGTCTCTATGAGTCGGAATCCCCTCGATGGCAATGGGTTAGTAGTACAAATATGCTTTGCATGTGCTACAAAAAGGAGCCTAACTTAGCGCTGAAAAACAGATTTGAGAATTACCATTTACAAGCTGTCTGACATTGGCCAATTGTCCTCAGGTGTGTAAGCCTCCATTACATTCTATGTAAATAGGAATAGCAATATGGCTGTATAAAGATGTTATGAGATAATTCTGCAAAGTACTTAGGAAGGTCACGCATAGAATGTTCTCAACATCAATTCTCTTTTTATAGATAAAGATCCTATTTTAAACACTGGAGAAAACAAATTTAAATTAATTTTATTAGCTGACATCAATGGAAGAATGTAGGCACTAAGACTTTGTATTAGTAAGGACTTTTCTGAAGGGCTGATATATTGGCTCTTGACACGGGGACATCCAGAATGATACTTTTGTCTTCACATGGGTGAGTCCATGATTCAAAACTGTTATCTGATCTCCCACTCATTCCATTTCCCAGTATTACTTGCCATCATGCTAATTTTATTATTCACAGGTTTACTCCACCCAGTGATAAGATGGCAGCAAGATCTCCAGAGATAGATGGTTCTTATTGTTTTCTATTTCTTTCTTTCTCCTAGAAGTGGCTGTGTGCTATAGTGACAGCACTGAGTTACAGAGCCACTCTGGCCCCCAGATAGCAAGCTGACATTATGACTGACAGTACCTCCAGCCCACATGGATAGGGATTGGGAAGATTAAAACTGGAATAATTTACTAAAACAGTCCATTAAGAATACTATTTTTAAATCACTACTCACCCTCTTGAAAACTTATTACCAGAAATTTGGTTAGTATGAGCATTATTTCCTAACTTTAATACGTAGGTTTTCACATGTATGATCCTACATGTGACCTGAGGTGGTCAACAAAAATGTAAATTCTAATTTTTGGATCTAACTCAGATAAAGATTTATTAGTATCAAGCCAAAATCAAATTTCAATTTCTAAAAATAAGCATTTTTCAAACCACCCACTTTCCTAAACTAGGTGTGGAAGCTGCCAATAAAAGCTGTTAATTCATAATATGACCTTATTTTATAACATCTCTTATTATGCTCCTTTTTAATGGCTTCGTATCATATTGGAATACGACAAGATAAAGAGAAGTATAGTTAATCTGACATGGATGCAGAATCAGAGTTTATTAGCAGATACCTGCTGTGTGTTGGATATCTTTTCAAGTCATTTCTTTAGAATTTGAGAAACACACGTTGTAATTTCTTATGTAATTTCTTATTCTTTAAAAAAAAGAGAGAGAGAGAGAATTTGTCAACCTTAAAGTAGGATGCCATAAGAAGAAAACAAAACAGCAAGGAGAAGCTGATGCTGTCTACAAGGATGAAAGACCCAGGTCTTTAAGCTTGTAAAAAATCCGCTTTCTTATGTCTTCTATTTTTTAGTATAGATGTCACAGTCTTTACCAAAAAAAGGACCTGAGTTTATGTGTGTTGTGAGTAGATGTAAGTGTAGGGAAGCTGGTTTAAATGGGGTTGAAAGGTAAAGGCATTTTGAGGAGATTTGCACTAAATGAAAAGAGATAATAAACTGTGAAAAATATCTGAGGAAGAGCTTTCTAGACAGAGAATGACATAGTAAAAGTCACAAAGCAGAAGCAAGCTCAGTATGTTTGAGAGTCATAAAGAAGACAATGTAACAAGAGTTAGTTAATGAGGTAAAAAGTGACAGAAATGAGGTCAGTAAGTGGTAGATCATGTAGAATTTTATATGTTAAGAGAAGGAATTTGAATTTTGTTCTATGATATATGAGAAAACTTTATACGGTTCTAAGTAGAGAAGAATCATAAAATTATTTACATTTTTAAAAGATTTCTGTATCTGCTATGTGGAAGACTCATTGAGGAGGGACAGCTAGGGCTGGAGAGGTGAGCAGAACTTGAATGATAAGCAGGATAGAGAAAATGGGAAGATCTGGGTTGTATTTGAAGGTAAAATCATGTTGAGGGAAGGACTATAAGAAATGAGAGAGTGTAAGGATTGAGGGAATCAAGGTGGTGTTTCTGTGTGTGTGTGTGTGTGTGTGTGTGTGTGTGTGTGTGTGTGTGTGCGCTTCTGGGCAGAGGTTGATGCCATATACTGGGAGGGAAACTGAATGGAGAAAAGTAAAACATTTTATTGTGGTTAAGTTTGTAAGCATATCATACGTCAAGTGAAAATATCAAGTGCACAGTTTATACCTGAGAGGGCATTTTGGATGAAATATATCTTTAAAGTAAATTAGATGGCATTTAGCTCCATGAGAATAAAATTGGATTACCTCAGAACTGAGGCAAGCAGAAAAGAGAAGTTGGTCAAAGACAAAGATTCCACTACTTATAAACTGAGAAAAGAAGACTGAGCTAGTAAAGGGAAGAAGAAATATTTTAGGTAGGAGAAAAACCAGAAGAATGTTGTGTCACGGAATCCAAGGACAGATTTTCAAGAAGGGAGAAATAAACTATCAGATTATACAAAGGTCATTGATACTCTTGAGAAATGCACTCTGGGAAGGAAAGAATGATTGGTGAAGATGTGGAGAAAAACTCTAGAGACAATCAGTTTGAGAATATTTTCTATGAAAGGGATAGGAACAAGCCGGTGTTAGCTGTAGGGAGACATGTGATCCAAGAGGCTTTTGTTAGATGGTGGAAGGGGGGAAAGGGAGACTGGCATGCTTTATACTAAAGGAGTAATTCAAAAAGAGAAATGATAACGTGAAAAAGGGACGTATGAGGACTGAAAAGAATGAAGACTGAATCCACTGAGAGGTGAGACAAGATAGAATTATTTTAAAAAAGGGGGGAAAATTGTGATTATTGTAGGATATGTACATCTCTGAACTAGTTGTTTTACTACAGGGAATGTAGAACTTTACAGGTAACACTTTCATGATATAAAAGTAACTGGTGTATGTAGATTTCTCCTATAACAGAGAATTCTCATAGGCACTTTGAGAAATATTTTTGTCTTTGCCTGTTGTTTTTTAATATAAAACTTATAATTCATACATTTAAACATTACAGAACTTATATATAATATAATAACTTCAGAAACATAAGCTTTATAAAGAAATAAAAAAGCAAACAGGAGAGTTTTTTTTTTTCCTTTTTTATGAAAAAATATATAAGGAAGTCACATAGCTCATTTTGATTTGGTTTACTTAATATCCATTGCAAACTTATCTGGCAACCATTATATTCAAAATGTTAACATTGTATACAATCTGTTATTTACATTTCTGTTTTCTATTTAAGCTGCTTAGAATTAATAACACCTTAACTTACCTTAGTCTTAAAGTACAAATTTGTTTAACAGATCACTATATGCTTAAACACACACTTGTATTCGTTACTTTTACCACCAACTATTTAGACTTGTTTTATTATCAATAGAATCTTCTGTTTTGCATTTAATTAACACTCTTATTTGAACTAGCTTTTAATTTTTAGTTATAAAATTAACAATTGGAAATGATTTTTTAAATTTCTAAAATTGGGTATACAGTGAAAGGTACATCATTTTCCATTTGCAAAGCTGCCTAGGGATAACTTTCATTAATAACTTCATGTGTATGATTCCAAAGACTTTCTGGAAATAGAAGGCAAGATTTCTTTCATACTGTTAACAGGTGCTCTGCCCTGCAATTCCCAACCTGTCCTCCTGTATATATGTTTTTTTTTAGGTATATCTGCCATGCTCAGTTTACATATCTAGACAAAAGTTCTTCACAGTTTTGGGGTAAGGGAACCAACATGGCATGATATCAGGAAAACAAATTCTCACCTACAAGAGTTTGAAAGCCATCAGTTATTTGTGTATCAAATTTTCTCGATGCTAGACTAAAATAAAGAATCCACAAGGCTGAAGAGGCTGAGAAAGGAGTGCTCTGAACAGAGTAAAACTGGGAAAAGACCAGAAAAACACCATTCATCACCAGCATTAGGGGACTATGAGAAAGAGAGATCAGGGTCTAGTTTTCCTTCCTGCTGTCAGACTGAGACCACTAATTTAGAAGAGATTTCACACTGCCTGTCAATGAGCCAGCACAGTCTGTGACCAAAGACCCTGCACAGTATTCCACCTAACAATAATAATCATCAACTTTCTAAGAACACCATGGAGTCTGGATGAGTGATACAGGAGTGATAGAGAAGACATCTGAGGCACCATGTGACCTGACTCGTGTTCTCACTTCAAACTGATTTTTAATCACTCTTCCCCTTGCTCACCTGCTATGGTCACATTGGCCTTCTTACACTAATGTAAACATTGTAACTTTAACACTTCCAGAACTTTCTATTCTCTCAGCATGGATTTCTTCCACGAGATAGCCACACATCACATTATCTTATATATTTAAATCTCTGCTCTGCTCCTTTAAGAAATCTTTACTGACCACTCAATCCAAAATAAAATATCACTGTCTTCCACCCTCTGTCCTCTTGTTTTATTTTTCTCCATAGCATTTGCCATTACCTGACTTAACATTTATTTATTTTCTATATTCTACCACTAGTACAGAATTTCATGAAGTCAGACACTTAAATATATTCTGTTTATTATTGTGCTCCTAGTGTTTAGAATATGACTTGGCACATGGCAATCACTAATTTCAAGTCTGAATAAATGAAACTGTTCATATAATAATAAAAATGAGATAAGTTGTTCAATTATTTAATCCAGTAACAACTACAAAAATTTCTTTTCTGCATTACTTTTTAAGAGCAGTTGTGTTTGACTGTACCATTGTTCATATTTCTCATAGAGAATCCCCTCTCTTCCTCTGTTATCTTTCCTCCTTTGCCCACTGTCATTTCCTAAGATTAAAACAACCGCTGAGCCTCTGACTGGTATTCATCTGTAACATATGAAGTTACTCCATTTGGTGCCATTGGTAGTCATACTCTTCACTCCAACATTTACTTTACATTATAATCAGTAAGGTCTTCTTATTTTCCCCTGATCACAGAATACATTTATTTATACACACACACTTTTAAGGTATTATTAATTGTGTTCCCATAATGTTTGCCAGACTCTGTATTAAATGCTTTACACATATAACTAAATAAACAATGTCCATCAAACCCAAACCTGGAAGTTTACAGTGGACAGGGGGGCATAACTGCTTATAGTGGTTTCCTTTATCAAAATAAAGGAAATCTTTAATGTAAAAATTTCTGCTTGATCTTTGTCTTAGGCTGGGTTCTCTAGAGAAGCAAAACCAGTAAAGCATATAAATATATAGAGAGAGATTTATATCAAGGAAATGACTCATGAGATTGTAGAGGCTGGAAAATCCCAGGTCCATGGATCAAGATAGAATCTTCTCCTGATTCAGTTAGCCATAGGGGCTGGCGAACCCAAGATCAATAGATTGCAGAGCAGGGCTCTTGCTTACAGGCTGTGAAGATCAATGAATCCTAAGATAGGCAGATAAACTGATAGCTGAAGTCCCAAGAACTGGAAGTCAGACCACCAGGAGGCAGCCGCATGATCCAGAGTGAGCAAAAAGCCAGAACATCTGCTTATATTCAGATGCAGGCCACACACCCATGGAAATTCCCTTTCAACTGATTGGCTACTCATAGCAGATCCCATCATCGGAGTAATCACATATAAACACTGAGAATCATGGCTCAACCAAGTTGACACACAATCCTAACTATCACAGTCCATCCCTTGTCAACTTGGCACATGTACATATCTCCTTAAACCATACATAATCTCTGAATAAAAACAATTATAAAGTCATACTTGCACCTAACATGGTACAACCAACAAGGTACAACCAAAAATGCACTAGCCCCATTTGCATCTTATATTTTATAAGTGAAGAAAACAATCATATTTAATGCACACATACAAAGCAGAAATACTCATAATAATTACAGTCCTCATTTGTGCAACTGGTCACGTGGCCATAACTGGTATTTAGAACTACCTTCTTCCACCACCCATTCTGTATTCCCTTTGTCCTCAGCAAGTACTTCGGCTGGTCATGGTTCTTTGCCCAGTGGGGTGACCCAAACCTTTATTCCTGAAGGGTCTGGGTCATTAGTAGTTATGTTGGAATTAGGTTGCCGTAGTTTACCATTGACTTTAATCACAGGGCATGGTAGTACTAAGAGACACCCTAAGGGATATCCTGCATTCCAGACCTACTCTACTTTACCTCCTTTATGTAATATCAATCCAATTTCCTCTTGGTAATCAGGATCAATCACACCAGTCAGTATGGTAACTCCCTTCTTTGCTGTTGATCCAGAGGCATAAGGAGCCCAAGGTGGCCAGGTGGCATTCTTAGCTTCCAGTTCAATGGAATCTTTGATGTGTTGCCGGGTGGGAGGATTCCTCCCTTTGGAACTAAGAGCTCTACATCTGCAGAGCATAAGGTTGAGGGGACAGGAAGCAAAAATCTTGCAAGTGAGTCACTAGGGGTAGTAGTGAGTGGTGCCACTCCCATTTCCACCCCTTGATTCCTGAACCAATTAGTCCTGGTTATGGGAGAAACAGCACCATATGTTGGAAGTTGGTTTAGAGCATATACAGCCTCCTGGAGAACATTGCCCCAACCCTACAAGGTATTGCCACCTAGCTGGCACCAAATTGTGTCTTTAAAAGGCCATTCCATCCTTCTATCCCAAGCTGCTTCAGGATGATAGGGAACATGGTAAGACCAGTGAATTCCATGAGCATGGGCCCACTGCCACAGTTCATTCACTGTGAAGTGAGTCCCTTGATCCAAGGCAATGCTGTGGGAATAGCATGATGGTGGATAAGACATTCTGTAAGTCCACAGATGGTAGTTTGGGCAGAAGCATTGTGTGAAGGGAAGGAAAATCCATATTCAGAGTAAGAGTCTATTCCAGTAAGGACAAAATGCTGCCTTTTCCATGGTGGAAGTGATCAAATGTAATCAATTTACCACCAGGTTGCTGGATGATCACCTCGAGGGATGGTGCCATATCGGGGACTCAGTGTTGGTCTGTGCTGCTGGCAGATTGGGCACTCAGCAGTCACTGTAGCCAAGGTGGCCTTAGTGAGTGGAAGCCCATGTTGCTGGGCCCACACATAACCTCTATCCCTATGACCATGGCCACTTTGTTCATGAGCCCATTGAGCAGTGACAGGAGTAGCTGTGGAAAGAAGATAACTGGTTTCCACAGAACGTGCCATCCTATCTACCTGACTGTTAAAATCATCCTCTGCTGAGGGCACTCTTTGGTGAACATTCACATGAGACACAAATATCTTCACTTCTTTGGCCCATTCAGAGAGGTCTATCCACATACCTCTTCCCCATAAATCCTTGTCACCAGTTTTCCAATCATGTTCTTTCCATATCCCAGACCATCAAGCCAAACCATTGGCCACAGCCCATATATCAGTATACAGTTGCACATCTGGCCATTTCTCCTTCCAAGCAAAGTGAACAACCAGGCACTCTGCTCAAAGTTCTGCCCATTGAGAGGATTTCTCTTCACCACAGTACTTCAGGGAGGTCCCAGCAAGTGGTAGTAGTGCTGCCACTGTCCACTTTCTAGTGATGCCTGCATATTGCACAGAACCATCTGTAAATCAGGCACTCAGCAGTCACTGTAAACCAGGCAGGGGTTTTCTTTTCTTCAGTCAACTAATCATAAGGAACTCCCCATGAGGCCACAGGTGCAGACTGGGAGATGGAAGGTAATGTGACAGGGAGGGAGACCAGGGGCATTTAGGCCACTTCCTCATGCAACTTACTTGTGCCTTCAGGTCCTGCTCAGGCCCAATCTCATATATACCACTTCTATTTAATGATGGAGTGCTACTGTGTGTGTCCAGTCAATTCTGACTCATGGTGTCACCATGTGTGACAGTAGAACTGCTTTGTAAGGTTTTCTTGGATGTTTGAACTACCTACCTTCAAGATAGTAGTCAAGGGCACTCAGGGATTTAAGGAAATTATAGAGGCAAATAAAATAAACCAGATAGGAGCAAATGGTCCCAAAGCAAATGAAAAAGGCTAAATCATCTCTCTCTATGTCTATATCATATAAGGACTCTATACATCAATAAACAGATTCTGTATATACCTGGTGGGTTAAAGATGTCATAGGTCACTGCAGGCGTCAAAGAAGTGAAGGATGCAGACAAATTGATCTTCCCCAAAGACAATAGTTTGAGTGTGAGAAACTCTGACACTCTGGAGAGAATGTATATTTATGTTAAAGACCAAAAAGAAAATAAAATGGAAACCAATTTCTGAATGTTTCAGTTTATCTTCACTGGACTACAAAAAAAAGGAAAAGAAAAAAAAAAAAACCACATATACCATGTTTAGCAGAGAGTTTAGGTAAAGTGATGGTAGTTAGGTAGTGGTAGAACAGTGAGAGACATGATGAGGTGTAATTCAAAAGGGCGGGGATAGGAGGATAGATGTCCCAGTCTCTTTATTGTCAGGTGGTCTGGTCCCCTTATGGTTAGTAGATTTTGCCTTCACTAATAAACTTGGAGAGAGCCTAGATGACTTGGTAACTTCCCAACAAAATTCCCTTCTGTTTTTCCTGTATAAGGTCAAGTAAGAGTGAGAAAGGAAGTGGGGTTGGATGTTAATTCCCCTTTTCTCTCCCTGTATTCTTTTAAAGTAACTACTGCTGCTCAGAGGTAGGTGTAGAGATTTGAGATTGTGAACTGGAAAGAGATAAATGAGTCAAAAGGGTTATTTGTAGATTTTTTGCTAAAAGAATCTTTTGTAAGAAAACCAAACTGAGACTGGAGGAACCCTGGAAAGCATGGCTCCTGGACTCTCTGTCAACCCAGAACTAAAACACTTCCCAAGGCCAACTCTTGATACAAAGATTAGACTGGACGATGGGACATAAAATGATAATCGTGAAGAGTGTGCTTCTTAGTTCAAGTAGATACATGAGACTAAATACAGTTTCTGTCTGGAGGTGAGATGAGAAGGCAGAGAGGATCAGGAGCTGGTTGAACGGACACAGGAAATCAGGGGTGGAAAGGAGGAGTGTGCTGTCACAGTATAGGGAGAGCAATTAGGGTCACATAACAATGTTTGTATAAATTTTTGTATAAGAGA
>NW_004444286.1:404537-411224 GCF_000243295.1 Trichechus manatus latirostris | reverse complement strand
TATGTATATATGTATATATATATTATTTCTTTGATATACCTAAAGCCCTTTAAAATGCAGTATATTCCAAGTGTCCAGTGATAGATTTCATCTATTCCATGTTAAATTAGCAATATTTGTCTCAATCAGTACTGTAAGAAAATCAAAACATTGACAATGTCTTCTGAGAATATTCTAATGCTGTTTCAGTTGCAGCAACACCTGTTACTATATTTAATGTCTGATATTTAACAAAAAATGTAACAGGGTCCTTTACTCCATATTTTTTCTTTCAAACAAATCTTGCTTATATGTACATGACTGGAAAGTTTTAAAAAATATATTTATAAGTTTCATATGTAATACCTTGCTATGATAGAATTAACCTGTACTAATTTATACTTCATGGTAAAAATAATTGCCTGATCAATATATTTCAGAATTTTTTTTCTAATATCACTTACATGGTGAAATATAGGGAATATAAACAGCTTACATAACAGTGGAACCATATTAATCTTCCTTCCTGGGAATGGCTTCTTTATAAAATAAGGGTCGTTGTCACATTCTACCTACATACACTTTCTGTTAGAGTTTAGCAAAGTAAAGTTTTTATACTGATAAAATTATAACATAAACAGTGAATTCCTTTAATTAATTACATGGTTTTCAATTCATGCCTGTAGAAATTCTCAGCTGTTTTGAATCTTCTCCTATCTACCATAAATCGTGGTATGTTTTTCCTTTTATGTAAGTAGAACTGGTAAAAAATGATGAACCTATTATCAAAAATGTATGCTCAATCATGTGTCACATTTGATGACAGCATTGTATTGTATATTCTTTTAGACTCACTATCCTGTAATGCAACCACGTGAATATGAGACTTAGGATAATTAGAAAAGAATCAACAGATCACACACAGATGTACTGTGATTTATTCCAATGGTACTATTAAGGATTGTAAGGCTTTCAAGACAATCACTAAAACTTTCGATCCAGGGGAAATAGCTTGTCATGAAAAGAAAAGCATTTTCAGGGGAACAAAATCATTTAATGCATTTTTTAGGTAATGATTCTTTGTTGGACCACAATTGCAATGTTGATAATTCTTTTCACTAGCATAGTGTTGTTAGAAGGTGCACAGAGGTGCAGAGAAATGCTTGATTTTGACTAATTGCTTATTTCTTGCCTCTTTACAGAATTGGTGACAACAGACAAATTTTATACCCATATTTCACGGCTTTTTGGGGCATTTAATAGTATGGTGATTGCCACCAATACATTTCCAAGTTTTCTGCTGTAATGTTTCCTATAGTTCATTGATTACTTATTCATGTAGCTCTATGAAACTCAAACACTAGCTCTGATGTAAGATTGTACTAGCGTAATTAGTGAATGGGGAGACTTTTCAAATGGCAGCTGGAGCTGGTACCTACAATTTAAGCTGCCTTTCTTTCCTTTTTTTTTTTTTTTTTCCTTGATCTATTTCACTGTTTGTCTTCTGTTCACATGTTTATTTGGAATATAAGACTTGAAATGAGCAATGCTTCCTTTTTCTTCTTCCCCAAGTCTTTCAGATGATAGCTTCTATTATCAAAATAAAATTTTTCTTACATTATTTTTAGAAAGTTCTTTAACATATACTATCTCATTTCCCAACTCCATTGATGTAGTTGGTGCAGATGTTACTCTTTCAAAGATGGAATAACTGTGAAAAATGTGACAGAAAGTGGGACCTCAAAAAAACAAAAAGATTAAATTATTTTAACATTTTACTGTGGTAAAGAAAGGTGTGTATTTTTTTTTGTTTAATTTCATTTTTTACCTTTAAGTACATCCTAGTTTAGTCGCTAGTGCTTATATCAAAATAATTTAATGTTCTCTGAATGAGAATTCTGAACCCATTCAGATACATTAAATAGTAACACTCTTGCCCCTGCTGAACTCAACGGTCTGATAGGTAGATTGGATTAGGGTGCTGAGCATGTACA
Organism: Trichechus manatus latirostris; assembly: GCF_000243295.1. Taxonomy (NCBI): domain Eukaryota; kingdom Metazoa; phylum Chordata; class Mammalia; order Sirenia; family Trichechidae; genus Trichechus; species Trichechus manatus. Next base: position 409,251 of record NW_004444286.1, on the reverse strand, counting down.
GCTCAGCTTCACCTTTTTTCTTTTTTCCCTCCTCTGAAGACATTTGTCCTTCTAGAAGCACTTGCTCCATGTCTTAAGTTTTACAAAGCATTCTGCTATGTTGGGAGACATGTGGTTATCCAGCTCTGACTAACACTGAATCAATAATTCTTCCTGACTCTCAGGTTAGAACTAGTAATCTTTAGTGCATTCTTTACCAGTAATAAAAGTGATATGTTTATATCCATCTGTTTTCCTCATGCTTTTCTCTTCATTGATACAGAACTCAGGTGAAGAAAAGAGGTACTTTAGGTCTTGAACCTTTCATATCTCAATACAATTTTTGAGGTAACCACAAAACACTGTGCTATTTAGGTTGCTTTCTGACTCAGTTTATAGACTTGAGACAGAGGAATAGGGAAGGATTTTTGAAATATAAAAGGGAAGGTGATTCATTAAAAATTTCTTTAAAATATTGGTGATTAAAAAAAAAAGTTTTAATGCTTTGTGACCCATATAATGGAATGTAATACAAATGGGGTTTGTAACTCTTTTGTCATTCCAGTGGCGTACCTAACAAAGTTGAGAGTTGACTGGCATACTGTATAAAAAATAACTACTAGTTAGAAGTAGCATCAAGAAAGGAGCAAGTGTCTGAGCAGCAAGACAAAATCCCCAAAAACAAACAAACCCTTTGCTGTCGAGTCAATTGTGACTTATAGCGACCCTGTAGGACCAGTAGAACTGCCCCATAGGGTTTTCTCTGTTGTAATCTTTACAAAAGCAGACTGTCGCATCTTTCCTCTGAAGTGGCTGGTGGGTCCTTACTGCCAACATTTCAGTCAGCAGCCTAGCACTAAACCACTGAGATGCCAGGGAGGAAGAAATTTAAGGTAGCATCCTACAACAAGACTATCAGTAGGGTATACAGGACCCCATGCAAGTATTTTTATGGGGCTCCAAGCCATACAATTTTACCAAAAATTATATTAAAAATTCATGGGTCTATGTGAGGTGTAGTGTTTTTTTACTGAAGATTTAGAATAACAGGTACAGAAGAGCTATTTATTTTTTGTCCAATCAGTGAGGTTGAAGATTCTTTGTAAAGCCCTCAGCTCTAAATCTTCCTGTTCCTGGTTCTTGGGTCCAAGAATCATCTCTTCTCATTCTTTACTGTTAACTTTATCACTCTTTAGCAACAATTTTTTTTAAAGTGGCTCTTTAAAATCTGCTTATATTGAAATAAAATAGACTTTTCTTGCCACTACAGTTTATGAATTGCCAATTACATCATTACTAATATGAAGATGTATCATGCAATATGCTGCCATGGCTACTGACCTCCACTGACCCTGTCAGTTGTTGTGTGTATGCTTCAGTGATGAAGACCACAAATGCACGTCTTATTAAGAATTTGCAGGAAAATGTAAACTATGATTTGTTTTAAATTATTCATGTTAAATTCACCATTTAGAATTTCTTACCATACACTTAGAACAACACATCTTCCAATCATGTCCTCTCTTGAACTGTTTAGTCCATAAACACTGCATTCTAGGGTATTACCTCTGCTTTCTACACCTGCCTTCTATACAGCACTTCCATTTGTGCAAGGAACGTCCTTCCTCCGCCTGGTATGTTTTAAGACAAATGTAGTAAAGCAAGAAATCTCCACATGGAGATCTTAAGAACATTGATAATAAGGTTCTATTGGTTTTGAAGACAAAAATCTTAAAAGTAGAGGGGTTAGGGTGACTGTCCTGGGTGTCAGTGGTGGGGCCTACAGGGTAAAGTATAATGTACTCACCCTTAGTATAATATACCTTATAGATTAGAGGTAGTATCAAGGTCAGAACACAGGTGAGCACACATCTGAACTCCTCCAGCGTCTGACATAAGACATAGTAATTCAAAATCAGGGTGTCAAGGACTTCCAGGCAACACGGTGCTATAGACAGAAGGACCACGTCATTCCTCCACAGCAAAGATCTGAAAAACTAAGTCAAACAGAGACAAACATCAATCCTGAAACCCTAAGCATCAAATGAAGAGATAAAGAACCCAGCCAAGCGTAGAATGGAATAAGAAATGACAGACAATGGAGAGCAAGGAGAGATAAGTGCAGAGGTCCCCTATCAGTTAACCAATCTGCCATCTTGGACGCCTGTCAGAGATCAGTGAACAGGGAGTACAGGACAGCAGCTTCACGGAGCTCCCAGCAGGAGACAGAACAACTGGTAACTAGTGATATATGTTTTCTCACCCCCACCCTTCTTCACCCCCACTCGGCCTCTTCTGCTTCCTGCAGCCACAGTCTCTTGGCCAGGAAGCACTGGCTTCACCCCTATGCCACTTGGATTCCACACATCACACAAGCTGGCTCCCTGAGTGCTATCTGTTGGTTTCAGGTGTTGCTTTTTTCTCTTCTTTTGGTTTCTTCCATACCTCTCACTACCTCCGCCTCCTTTGTCTCAAATACCTAGCTTCCTGTACCATCTTTGCTTCTTCCTAAAAGGCTGTGAAATGTCTCTTGACTGTGGAACTGCTTCCTGCCCCATGCCACCACGCTGGTGGGATCCCTGGGGCTTTTGTTTGTTTGTTTTGATTTATTTGTTTTTTTTTTTTTTATTTTCCTTTTCTTTTCTCAGCTTGGGAGCCCCTGCTACCTGGGCAGTGCCATGTGGCTTGGGAGCTACTCCCTCAGATTGCACGGTTGTGCACTGGGATCCCTGGGTACATTTATTTTTTTTGTTTTTTACATTTTTTTGTTTTTTTTTCTATATTTTTTTGTTGTTGTTGTTAGTTTTCTCTCTTTTTCTACTTTTGTCTTTCTTCATTAGTCAGTTTCTCATCTGTTTATACTTACGCTGTCTTCCTGTCTCCTGAATACCTGGTGCTGTGTGACACCTCTAGCCCTTCTAGCCAGGCTGTACTTAAAGGCCTGGAAGTAACTTACCCAGTCCTCGCAGCTGTACTGGTAGGCTTCCTGGGGGCTTTGCTTTTCTTTTCCTTTTTTTGTTTATAACTTTTATTTATTAATTTTTTTCTTTTGCTCTTTTTCTTCTTTTTGTCTCCATTTCTCAGTCTCTTATCTTTCCACTCCAGCAGTAAGCTCCCTTAGGACTCTTTTTTCTTTTTATGTTTTTGGCTCCTGTTTCTCTCTCCTCTTTCCCATACCCATCTTAGCTCCACACATCACAATCTACCCCCTCCTTCATGCCTACCTGCACCATGGCTGAACATCACACTCTCAAGCAGCACAAGCATGGCCAACTGTAACCTGCCCTGCACTGATTCCCGGCCTGCCCTGTTGACCCTATTATGTACCAAAAACAACCCATGCCATCAACTCCCCTTCAGCTGGAACTGCCTACTGCATCATACCTGAGCAACTGACCTTGCCCATTGGAGAAGGAGGGGAAAAGTATCATTCTCACAGATGAGCAAACAACAACAACATACAGACCATCCACTCAGACATAACAAAATAAAACAAAACAGCAGGATGAAACAAACAAATCTACAATCAGTAAATGAGGAAAATAACTATGGAATGTTCTGAAAATGGCAAACAATACCAAAACATATACAAAAACAGGACCAGATAACTTTTCAGTAGAAGAAAAGGCACTATAATTACCTGATAGGGAATTCATATCTGTAATATTCAGAGCTATACAAGAGTTGAAGCAAAAAGCAAACAAAAATGGGGAAAAATAGACAAATTCATGGAAAAGGTGGGCAAATTCATGGAAAATACAGACAAAAAACTGGAATAATTCAAGAAAATAATACAGGAACAAAATGCCAAAATAAATTGACAACTAGAAATCATACCAAAAAAAGACAATTAGAAATCCAAAAGATAAACAACAAGATTTCAGAAATGGACAGTGTCATAGAAGGGCTGAGGAGCAGATTTGAAATGATGGAAGACACGGCCAGTGAAATTGAGGACAAACACTTGGATACAACTCTGAGGAAAAATCAGAAAAAAGAAAGAAGAAAAATGAAGAAACCCTGAGAATTAAGTGGGATATAATCAAAAGCAAAAATCTGTGAGTGACCCCAAAAGAAAATCACCAAAGCATATCATAATCACACTTGCTAAAACCAAAGACAAAGAATCCTGATAGCAGCTAGAGAAAACAAAAAGTCACATACAGAGGAGAAACAATAAGTCAAAGGTCATATTATTTGGCAGAAACCATGCAGGCAAGAATGCAGACATATATAAAACCATGAAAGAAAAAAAATGCCAGCCAAGAATAATATATCCTACAAAACTCTCATTCAAATATGATGGTGAAATTCAGACATTTTTAGATAAACAGAAATTAAGGGACTAAGTAAAAACCAAACCAAACTTACAAGAATTATTAAAGGCAGTCCTTCAATCTTAGAATGAACCTCAGACCACAGGCTGAATCAAGGATACAGGATCATATCAGCCAGATAACAACCTAGGAGATGAACTCTCAAGGAAGATCCAAAACCAAAAGAATTACAACAGGGAACCAGAAAGATTAATCTATAAATGAGAACAACATCAAATTGAGGGAATAAATGGTGTAGGTATAGAACCTTCTAACAGACAGGAAGGCAAGGTAATACCAAGTGATAATAGACTGGTTCGAACCCAGGAAGATAAGGGTAAATTTCAAGGTAACCACAAAGAAAGTTAACAAATCTACTCATCAAAATAAAGAAGAAAAACATAAAGTCTCAGTAAAAA
>NW_004444286.1:401048-402170 GCF_000243295.1 Trichechus manatus latirostris | reverse complement strand
ACACCTGAGAGCAACTTCCCTAGACCTCATAGCTGCACCGGTGGGATCCCTGGGAACTTTGCGGTTCTTTAAACTTTCCGATTTTTATTTATTCATTCTTTTCTTTTCTACCTCTTCCCCTTTCTGTTTCTCTCCATTTCATAGTCTCTCATCTCTCCATTCCAATGGCAAGCTCCCCTAGCATTCTTCTTTGTTTGTGTGGTTTTGGCTCCCGTTCGTCTCTCCTCTCTCCCATATCCATCTTAGCTCCACACATAACAATCTCCCTGCTACATCCTGCCTACCTGTACCGTGCGCTCAGCATCACACCACCAAGCAGCACAGGCACGGCCTACTGGGACCTGCTCTGCACTGATTACCAACCCACTCTGGTGGCTGTAGTAAGTGCCACAAAAAACCTGTCCTATTAACTCCTCTTCAGCTAGACCTGTCCTGCTGTACCATATCTGAGTGACTGACGCTGCCAGTTGGAGAAGGAAGCAAAAAGTATTGAGTGCACAAACGAGCAAACAGCAAAGAACACACATTCTGCCTGCTCAGACATAGTCAAAATTTTTTTTTAAAAAAGAGATGGAAAAAACAAATCTACAATCAATAAACGAGAAAAATAACTACTGAATGCCCTGAAAACAGCAGACAATATCTAAACATTTACAAAAACAGAACAGGATGGTTTGAGTAGGCATCCAAAATAAAACACCAGATGACCCTCTTGTGGAAGAAAATGCACTAAAACTACCTCATAGGGAATTCAATCTCTAATACTTGGAATTCTCCAAGAACTGAGGTAAAAAGCTGACGAACAAGAGGAAAAAATAGACAAATTCATGGAAAATACAGACAAAAAATTGGAAGATTCAGGAAGATGATGCAGGAACAAAATGCCAAAATATATTCACAACTAGAAATTATACAAAGACAACAGTTAGGAATCCAAAAGATGAACAACAAGCTTTCAGAAATGGATGAAGTCATACAAGGGCTGAGAAGCAGATTTGAAACGGTGGAAGACAGGATCAGTGCAATTGCAGACAAACACTTGGATACAACACTGTTTCAGGAAATCTCAGAAAAAAGAACAAAGAAAAATGAAGAGACCCTGTGAGTTATGTGGGACACAAT
>NW_004444286.1:372732-394844 GCF_000243295.1 Trichechus manatus latirostris | reverse complement strand
GTCACAAAAAAAGAAAATTACAGACCAATATCTCTCATGAATATAGACGCAAAAATTCTCAACAAAATTCTAGCCAATAGAATTTAGCCTCATATCAAAAAAAATAAGACACCACAACTAAGAAAGATTCATAACAGATATGCAAGGATGGTTCAACATTAGAAAATCTATCAACATAATTCACCACATAAATGCAAGAAAAGAATCACATGATCATCTCATGTGTTGCAGAAAAGACATTCAACAAAAGTCCAACATCCATTCCTGATAAAAAGTCTCTATAAAATATTTATAGAAGGGAAATTTCTCACCATAATAAAGGGCATGTATCCAAAACAAAAGGCCAACATCATTCTTAATGGAGAGAGGTTGAAAACATTCCCCTTGAGAACAGGAAGAAGACAAGGATACCGTTTATCCCCACTCCTATTTAACATTGTGCTGGAAGTTCTAGCTAGAGCAATAAGGCAAGAAACAGAAATAAAGGGCATCCAAACTGGTAATGAAGAAGTTAAACTGTCTCTGTTTGCAGATGATATACTATACGTAGAAAACCACGAAGACTCCACAAGAAAAGTACTGGAACTAATAGAAAGATTCAGCAGAGTAACAGGATACAAGATAAACATACAAAAATCAGTTGGATTCCTATACACCAATAAAGAGAATGATGAAAACGAAATCAGGAAAACAATAGGATTTATAATAGCCACTAAAAAATAAAATATTTAGAAATAAATCTAACCAGGGTATGTCAAAGACCTATACAAAGAAAACTACAAAATATTACTGCAAGAAACCCAAAGGGATCTTCAGAAATGGGAAAACATACCATGCTCATGGATAGATAGACTCAACAATGTGAAAATGACAATTCTACCCAAAGCAATTTATGAATACAATGCAATCCCGATTCAGATACCAACATCATTCTTTAAAGAGATGGATAAACCAATAATTAACTTTATATGGAAAGGGAAAAAGCAAAACACTACTGAAGAAGAAGAATAAAGTAGGAGGGCTAGCACTACCTAACCTCAGAACTTACTATACAGCTAAAGTAATCAAAACAGCCTGGTACTGGTACAACGACAGATACACTGACCAATAGAACAGAATTGAGAACTCAGATGTAAATACATCCACTTATGGTCATCTGATCTTTGACAAGTGCTCAAAGTCCATCAAATGTGGAACAGACAGTCTTATTACCAAACGGTGCTGGCAAAATTGGATGTCCATCTGCAAAAAATGAAATAGGACCCATACCTCACACCATATACGAAAGCTAATCCTAGGTGCCCATCAATGGATGAATGGATAAACAGACTATGGTAAGTGCACACAATGGAGTATTATGCAACAATAAAGAACAATGATGAATCTTTGAAGCATCTCATAACACGGATGAAACTGGAGAACATTATGCTGAGTGAAATAAGTCAATCACAAAAGACAAATATTGTATGAGACCTCTACTGTAAAAACTCATGTAAAAGTTTACACACACAAAGAAACAATCTTTGTTGGTTAAGAGGGACTGGAGGGGTGGGGGGGGGATACTAAATAGACAACAGATAAGTGGTAACTTTGGTGAAGGGTAAGACAGTACACAATACTGGGGAAGCCAGCACAACATGTACAAGGAAATGTTATGAAAGCTCCATAGACACATCCAAACTCCCTAGGGACTGAATTGCTAGGCAGAGGGCATTGGGGACCATGTTCTTGGGGGAACATCTAGCTCAAATGGCGTAACAGAGTTTATAAAGAAAATGTTCTACATTCTACCTTGGTGACTAGAGTCTGGGGTCTTAAAAGCCTGTGAGCAGCCATCTAAGATACTCCACTGGTCTCATCGCTTTGAGATCAAGGAATAATGAAGAAAACAAGACACAAGGAAAAGATTAGTCCAAAGAACTAATGGACCACAACTAGCACAGCCTCCTTCAGACTGAATCCAGTACAACTAGACGGTGGCCAGCTACCACCACTGACTGTTCTGTCAGGGTTCACAACAGAGGGTCCCAGACAGAGCTGGAGAAAAATGTAGAACAAAATTCTAACTCACAAAAAAGACCAGACTTACTCGCCTGACAGAGACTGGAGAAACTCCAAGAGTCTGGCCTCCGGACACCCTTTTAGCTCAGTAATGAATTGACTCCCAAGGTTCACCGTTCAGCCAAAGAGTAGACAGCCCCATAAACCAAAATGAGACTAATGGGGCACAAAAGTCCAGGGACAAGGACTAGAAGACAGGAGGGGACAGGAAATCTGGTAAAGGAAACCCAAGGCTGAGAAGGGACAGTGTTACCGTGTCATGGAGTTGTTAACCATTGTCATATAACAATATAGGTGGTGTTTAACGAGAAACTATTTGTTCTGTAAACCTTCATCTAAGTACAATTAAAACAAAACATAAACAAAATCAGAGTGTCAGTACCATTCTGGTCATTGTGATATTGTGAAAGAAATACCATGCTGGATAGTGAGAGAGATCTGCTTGCCAGACCACCCTCCTGGAAGAAGGATTCCATTGGTGTGAGTCTCAATACTCCTCAGGCATCTGGTCAACCCCATTGTGGGTAGGGGGATAGTAGAAGAAGAGTTTTGGAAAACACCCTAAAAGAAAGAAATGGAACTGTCCCCACATAGATAGCACTGCTGGTGCTGGCATGTCCCAGACCCCGTAAGAGGGACATTATTCAATAAAGCATTCCAAAGCTGAGAGCGTGAAGGGAAAGCGTGCAACGGAGAGAGCCCACTTGCTTAAGTAAATTTTGGAAAACTGCTGATTAAATTAGAATCCTATGTTTGTGACACACCAATTGTGAGAACTTAACCAGTTAGTTAAAGTTCCAAAGTATAATTTTCTGTATCTTTACAATAGGAATAATAGCTACCTGATAGATTTTCTGGAAGGAACAATTGAGAAGTATTAAGTAGATCTGTAATATACTATACCTATGAATGATAATATGCTGTTCAAACCACCTTGGACAAAAAGAATGCTGAAACAAAATTCTCTTAGGATGATTTCAAAGTAAGATTTGGGGATCCCCTAAGTGAGGGGGAAGAAAGAAAAACATCATGTAGTGGACTGCAGGACCTCATTCAGGGTCACTTATAAAGAAGCCCTTGGATTTCTGGAATTTTGCTGGTGTGTTGAAGTCCAACATATTGTGTGTCCACTTGGCTGGGTCATGATTCTCAGTGTTTTGGCAGTCGTATAATGTTGTGATCACTTCCCTGTTGAGATTTGATATGTGATCACCTCCATTATGAGATCTGCTGTGAGTAACCAATCAGTTGACAGAGAGTTTCCCTGGGCTTGTGGCCTGCATCCTAATACAAGCTTACACTCTAGCCTTTGACTACTCTGTATCCTGCAGCTGGCTCTTGTTTGTCTGACCTTCGGTTATTGGGACTTGAGCTATAGCTTCCCTGTGGTCTTGCCTGCCAGTCTTGGGATCTGTCAATCTTCACAGCCTTTGAGCAAGAGCCCTGCTCTCCTACATGCTGATCTTGGGTTCACCAGTACCTGTGGCTATGTGGATCAGGAGCAGCCTCTATCCTGATCAATGCACTTGTGACGTTCCAGCCTCTACAGCTGTGTGAACCATTTCCTTGGTATAAATCTCTCTGTATATATATTTGTATGCTTTATTGGTTTTGCTTCTCTAGAGAACCCAGGCTAAGACAGTATCGTATCCCCAGACTGATATGGTCTTAGAAAACATTTTAAGTTACAAGATAACAATTTCTGTAATAATTTACTTGTTGTATCTCTTCCCACTTGGCCAAAAGTTGTTAGTTTTACTGTGTTGTGGAAGTATAAGCAGGCTTGGCAGCTTTTTTACAAATAGAAGTTTCACATTTTGCCCTCAGGATAGTACACTGGTTGCTTACAGGAAATAAAATTTTGTAGTTTTTGAAAGAAATGCCATGGTAGTGTCAGCAAAATATAATACAAAGGGAATGGAATGCAATTGGGCCCATTAAATACCTATAGTGTTCTCCTTGAGAGGCTAAATGTTACAAGTCTTAAAGGGAATGGAAGTAGTCATTACCTATGTGAAGACTTTATCTGCTCTTCATCCTTCTTCTGTGTACAGGATGTCCCTGACTTACGACAATTTCCATTTCAATGACTCCATCATAAGTCAGTTCTGACATAAGTCAAATACCTCCTTTTTTTTTTTTTTCATTATTATTGCCTTTTATTATCAGTATCTTTATAAATCAGATGTTTATTGTCTTTAGGGGTGGGAAAGATTATATAGAAACTTACAGATATGTTTTAATACATATGTACATGCATAAAAACATACATAAATCATAAAAATTCCCTCTGACAATGAAGAAGAAAGAGTTAGACAAAGCTGACATTTGTCAGTTGTGGTAATAGCTCCACTTGTGAAATGTTCTGGATCATCTGGATTATCCCTGGGAATGAGGATGGCATTTCTAATCAGAAAATTAGTAAGAGCTGTCTATATGGTTCTTTTCTTTTTTTCTTCATATATTTTGAGGTAACATCTCACTGCTTCCCAAATCTGCCTGTCAACATTAGCAAAGAGATCAGCATCTGGGTCCATGTTTTCAAGCAACTGAAGCCTCTGATTTAGTATAGAAAACTAAATCTCTATGGTCAGGTTTTGAGTGGTAAATCATAAAATCAAATATCTGTGAGTGGACATACGAGAATGATAACATCAGAAAATTACACGCTGCAACCTTGTATGTAGTCCATATTGCTAATGATAAAATGCACACTAAAAAAGGACAGTCATAAGTGTGATTCATCATAACTCAAATACGTTGTAAGTCGGGTAGTCCCTGTATGTTTATATATATATATTTGCTTCTATATATAATATTTTATGTATATATACACATATACACAAAAGTATTTGGAAATAGCATTGTAAACAGTATAGTTTCTGAATAACAAGGGTGTCATTTCCTTGGCCTTATTTCTCACTGCCTTAAGAGTCAGGCAGTCTGCTATAAAATGCTGTCAGAATAGGTTAGATGAATGCATCCTCACTGTGTCTATAAAGTAGAGTACAGGTAAAAAATTTTAGCAAACATGTTTAGCTCATTAGTTCAGCAGTTAAGTGATTGTTTTATACATTAACTAGTTTATCTTGTTGGATTTTTTTTATTTTTAGGATGTGTTCAAATCGGACTAGCTAGAAAATACATGATTTATTAGCTCATTTTTTTAGCTATCATGGGTGTACTATTCCATTAGGGATCTGCAGACTAGATTGCTATGTCAGTTTAACGGTGTATAATATAATATTATTTATTTTCTTTTTGGAAAATATAATTTACCATATTTGAAAAATTTGGAAAAATGTATGGTTCCCTTGTATAACTAAGTACATACAAAGACTAAAAGGACAAAAATTGAAGCATACATATACTTTTTTAGCCACTTTGTATACAAGTGAGCACATTCACCTTTTCAGGATTATAGCCAATAGCAATGGAGGCTACATTCCTTAAATGCTTCAGATTACACCAGAAGTGTCAGTATAATGATCTACATCCCTACATCTCACTGGAAATTGTTAAGATTAGCCATAATTTAGCCTATAATTGACTTTTAAAACTCCAGTCTACCTGTATCTACTCCCTCATTAGTTAAAGGAATGGAATAATATTTTAAAAGTTTAATTAAATTGTCATTCTTTGAACCTATCATTCATTCATTTAATAAATACATTTTAAGAGCCTACCAGATAAGTGAAAGAGAAAGTGCAAGAGTAGATTGTAGTGGACAAATGTTATCAATGGACATGTGAGGTTGGGGAATGCCGTTTATCATGTGTGTGGATGAAATGAGATAATTGAGAAAATTTTCATACTCATATAAACACTAACATGTATTTGAAAAACCACTATGAGCAGTTTTATATGTAAGGAAGCTGTAGCTTGGTAAAGGGTACTTTTTCCCCTAATTTGTATGATTTTTCATTGCTAACTTTAAAACAATTACACTATATCATCCAACTGCTTGGGGATTTCTTAACCACTACATTCTTTTGATATCTGAGAATGTTTCATTGTCTAAGCATTCTTCTATGTCCCCCAACACTACCTTTAATAAAGCCTACACATAATTCATGTCAAGGTAGTTTCCTAGTGATTTTTAAACAGACTTTTAAAGGAAGCCTACACTTGAAATCATGATGATCATGCAGAAAGCTTTAGATAGAAAGAGAAATATGCGCAAAATAAAAAATTTACTAATTTATTCCCTCTAAGGTGTAAACGTCATTTTATGAAAGAACGGAGATATGGAGGATAGGTGTGCTGAAGAAATGCCAAAGAAATGAAATTAAGTTGAGTCCTTTTCTTTTTCAAGCTATAATTCCTATCTGATACACGTAAAAGGGATTGTTGATTGGCACTACAATCCCAATTCTATGTCCTCAACTCTCTTATATCTCAGAATCTTCCAAAACCATATTTCAAAAAAATCTTAATTCCAAAATATACCAAATATGCTATTTTAGCATATTTTTCTTTGTCTTTGTCATTTGTTGGTCTCTGAAATACTGTGTGCAGATTTTATTTTTTTTCTTTCACTCAATAATTACTCTGAATAACCAACATGATTTTCAATGCCTTTACCTAATAAAGATAATGAGCAAAAGTAAAATGCAAATGACAACAGCTGATGCAATGGTGAATCATTCAAAAGCCTGATTTTCTTGACTGAAATCTGCTGCTGCCATAGAAGCAACTATTAGCACACTGACAGATGGTGCCAGAAATCATTGCGTCTCTGTCTCTCTCTACCTCTCCTTTCTCTTCTCCCTCCCCTTTCAACCTCCCCATTTATGACAAAATCATTGGGCTAGGAAGTGTTAATTTTCTTTGAGCATTATGTTAATAACATCAAAATTCATCACAGTTAGATATTTTATTGGCTTGAACACAGACAAAACATAGATGTGGGCTTTGAACATTGTCTGTTTTTCTTTTATCACAATATGCAGTAAGTTCTCTTTTCTCACCAGTATTGAGGCTTTTGTATCCATTACAATAACTAAGAATAAAGGCATATTGGTGTTTCCCTTACAACTGCTACACTTTTTACCCCTAGGGCCTTAATTAATGGAAAAGGAAAATGTGAAAGCAGGTGCTCTTCCCGCAATAAAAGATAGGGTTCCTTTCACTGGCAAATATTCCTTCTCCATCAAAAAAGTAAAAAAACATATACCTAAGAGCTTGGTAAATTCCATCTATGTTGGCTCATGCATTCAAGCTTTAGTTTAATGTTGACATTGCTTCTATAGATGTAATATTTTTCTGTCTTTATTTCTTTTGTTGTTTTTGTCGTTAGGTGCCGTAGAGTCACTTCCAACTCCTAGCGATGCTATGTACAACAGAACAAAACGCTGCCTGGTCCTGTGCCATCCTCACAATCATTGCTATGTTTGAGCCCATTGATGCAGCCACTGTGCCAATACATCTTGCTGAGGGTCTTCCACTTTTGCACTGACCCGCTACTTTACCAAGCATGTTGTCCTTCTCCAGGGATTAGTTCCTCCTGATAACATGTCCAAAGCAAGTGAGACAAAGTCTCGCTATTCTCTCTTCTAAGGAGCATTCTGGCTCTATTTCTTCCAAGACAGATTTGCTCCTCCTTCTGGCAGTCCATGGTATATTCAATACTTTTTGCTAACACTGTAATTAAAAGGCACCGATTCTTCTTTGGCCTTCCTTATTCATTGTCCAGCTTTCACATGACTATGAGGCAATTGAAAATACTATGACTTGGGTCAGGTGCACCTTAGGTTGGGAAAAATAATTTTAAAGGATTTTATATCTCTTTACACAGTAACAAATTGTCAAAAATTTACTTTTCAAAAATCTAAGGTTATAGTCTTCAATGTAAAAACTATATACAGAAGAACTTCATTATCTCTGTGTTTTAGTTTCCTATTGCTGCTGTAACAAGTGGCAACAAACTTGCTAGCTTAAAACAGCACAAGTTTATAATTTCTTAAATTTCTGGAGGTCAGAAGTTCTAACTGGATCTCACTGGGCTAAAAATAAGGTGTTGAAAGGGCTTTGTTTCTTCTGGAGGCTCTAGGGGAGACTCTGTTTCCTTGTCTTTTCCGGTTTCTAGAGGCTACCTGCATTCCTAGGCTCATGGTCTTCTTCCATTTTCAAATCCAGCAACGGCCAGTGGAGTCTTTCTCACATTGCATCATATAGACACTGGCTCTTCAGTCTCCCTCTTCTATGGTGAAAAGACAATTGTGATTACATTTGGCCCAAACAGATAATCCAGGATAATCTATCTCAAGGTCAGCTGAAGAGCAAACTTAACTTCGTCTGTAACTTAATTGTTGCTTGGAATGTAACATAACATATTCATAGGTTCTGGGTATTAGGATATGGACATCTTTGCAGGGGGCAGTATTCTGCCAACAACAATGAGTAATGGAAGAAAACCAACATCCATATAGGCATAGGCATACAGACAAATATACTGTATAAATATACAAAATACTCTGTAAAAAGGTCTGCAGTAGAAATTCCTAGATGGTTTAGACTGCCTGAGCCAGAAATCACAATCCCCTCATTAAGCCTTATTGTATTTTACAATTTTAAGCTTCTTCATATCTTTTTTACCCTCTGATCTTCACAGAAATTCTGTGAGCTAGCAGTGCAGATACTAAGAAATTTTGACTGTAAGGAATCATTAATAAATTGCTAAAAGTTTTTGTGAAGTTTATTCTTTACACTGTAGTCTTTCTACTACTCCATTATGTCTCATCAATTCTAAGGCACTAAAGGCAAATCTCCCTTTTAAGAACCTCCACAGATTTCCGTTGACTTGTTACTTGAGCTTATTCATCATCATTGTGTGCTTTATACATAAGCCACAGACAACATAACTTAGGTGTACTACAAGAAGCTGCAACTTTCCTCACACACAAGCATTTCATCCTACCTAGGGAATAGCCTAACACATTAATGTCCAAACAGTTTATGTGTATTTATGGAAGCACTTTTAGTTTAATAATATTTTCTCAAAATATTTGAGGAAGTAAAGGAATCTACCTCTGTTTTCTTGTCTTTTACTTGAAAACAAATTATGCATGATTTTCATTTCTTTCCTCTTAGGAGCTATCTCATGCTGAACATAAGGAGTAGACAAAAATCATTTATTGGCCCCAAGAGATGTGGCCTCTGGCCCTGAATTTTCAATAATGAGGGAAGCAATGAGACCACAAAGGCACAAGCATGAGCTGTAGAGTCAGGCAGGCCTGGACTGCAAGACCATCTTTGCAAACTTAGGGACTTTTGCTAACTCTCATTCAGAAGGTCAGGTTTCTTCTCAGTAAAATGAGAAAAATAATACCAACTTTGTGCAGTTATGGTAAGGAGCAATTAAATATTATTTATAAAAATAATTACCCAGAAAACTAAATTGTTCCTCTGTTGTTACATTTCTTTGGTGCATTTATTTTCTCTTCCTACCCCTCCCTCCATGTGAATTGGAATCGACTCAAGGGCAATTTTTTTTTTTTGAACTAATGTGAGTCTCTTGTACATGAGATATTTTCAATAGACATTTGTTGAAATAAATAGAAGTTCAAAATTTTCCTTATTAGTAATTATGGAAAATCAAATAAAATAGTGGTTGTATTCATTCACTTAATAATTGTGGTGGTCAAAGAAAGTAAATTAGAGTAAGTATGACCAGTAAAAGATAGACAGATAGATAAATAGTATCTTCTTAAGTCTTTCAGCACATATTTATTGAGTATTTGCTATGTGTTGGGTACTATTTTAGGCATTGGGGATTATAATCATGAACAAAGTAGACAAAGTCTTCACACCATAGAACCTATCTATATTCAGTGAGTAGAAACAGATAGTTAAACATAAGAAACATGTAACCTATATGTTAGAATGTAATTTGTGCAATAGTGAGAAATAAAGAAGTAAAAAAAGAATGGAGAATAGCTTGGGGAGATGGAAGGAATTATTGAAACTTTAATGTAAACTGGCCAGGGTAGGCCTGACAGAAAAGGTGACTTTGAGCAAAGATTTAAGACAATGAAGAAGTCAGCCATGATGATACCTGAGGAGAGCATTTTATGCAGATAGAACACCTCGTACATGTTCATCAGGTAAGCGTTTTTCTGGCATGTTATGAAAATAGCAAGAAGGCCAGTGTGGCCAGAGTGAATGAGGGGGAAAGCAGTAGCAGGTGAGGTCAGAAGTGGAAGCCATCTCAAATCAGATTGGGCCTTTGTGATAGGTAAGGTCGTGTGTCAACTTGACTGGGCCATGATTCTCAGCAGTTTGGCGGTTATGATGTAGTTTGGCAGTTATATGATGTTGTCATTACTTCCTTGATGAGATTTGATATAATGTGATCACCTCCATGATGGGATCTGCTGTGAGTAGCCAATCAGTTGAAAGGGAGTTTCCTTGGGCATATGGCCTGCACTGAATATAAGTGGACATTTTGACAAGGCTCATTGCCTTTTGCTGGCTCTGGATTCTGCAGCTGGCTCCTGTTAGTCTAACCATTGGTTCTTGGAACTTGAGCTAGCAGCTTACTGTGGTGTTGCTGTCTATCTTGGGATTCATCCATCCTCCTATCCTGTGATCGAGAGCCCTGCTCCCTGACCAGCCAATCTTGGGTTCACCAGGTCCTGCAGCTTCATAAATCAGGAGAAACCTCTAGCCTGACCCACAGACTTGGGACATTCCAGCCTCTACAACTGAGTGAGCCATTTTTTTGAAACAAATCTGTCTCTAGGGACTTCGAGGCAACATGGCGCTATAGTCAGAGGCAACATGTCATCCCTCCACCGCAAAGATCTGAAAAACTAAGTCAAACAGAGTCACACGTCAATCCTGAAACCCTAAGCATCAAATGAAGAGATAAATAACAAAGCACCGAATGGAATAAGAAACTGAGAACAAAGAGCAAGGAGAGACATGCAGAGGTCCCCTATTAAATACTGCAGCATTGATCTGACATCTTGGACATCTGTTGTAGATCAGTGAACAGAGGGTATGAGAAAGCAGCTTCACAGAACTTCCAGTAGGAGACAGAACAACCAGTAACCAGTGATATATGCTTTCACAACCCCCACCCTTCTTCACACCACAATCTCTTAGCCAGGAAGCACTGGCTTCACCCTGGTGTTGCTTGCATTCCACTTGCCTGAACTGGCTGGCTCCCTGAGTGCCATTTGTTGGCTGCTGGTGTTAATTTTTTCACTTCTTTAGATTTCTTCCTTATCTCTCACCACCTCCCCCTCTTTTCTCTCAAATACCTGGCTCCGTGTGCCATCTTTCCTCCTTCCTGAAAGGTTATGAAACACCATTAGACTGTAAAACTGCTTCCCGGCCCGTGCAACCACCTTGCTGGGACCCCCAGGGCTTTTTGCTTGTTTGCTCTGATTTGTTCTGTTTTGATTTGTTTGTTTCCTTTTTTTTAGCTTGGGAACCCCTTCTGGCTGGACAGTACCACACGGCTTGGAAGCTACTCCCTTAGTCTGTGCAGATGCACAGGGAAATCACTGGGGCATTTCTTTTTTCTTGTTTTTCTTTATTTTTTTGTTTTGTTTTGTTTCATTGTTTTATTTTCTTCTCTCTCTTATTCCCTTTCTGTCTTTCTTCACTTCCAGTTTCCTGATTTTTTTCTTTTATACTCCCCCCCCCCCATTTATCAGTCTCTCACCTCTCCACTCCAACAGCAAGCTCTCCTAGCACTTTCTTTGTTTGTGTGTATGTTTTTGGCTCCTATTCCTCTCTCCTCTCTCTCCTCTTTCCCATACACATCTTAGCTCCACACAGCACATTCTACCCTCTTCTTCCTGCCTACCTGCACTGTGCACTGAACATCATACTCCCAAGCAGCACAGGCATGGCCTTCTGGAACCTGCCCTGCACTGATTCCCAGATTGCACTGTCAGCCCTAGTACATGCCACAAACAACCCATCTGAGCAACTCTCCTTCTGTACCCACCCTGCTGTACCATACCTGAGTGACTAACCCTGCCCATTGGAGAAGGAGGTGAAAAGAACGGTGCCCACAGACGAGCAAACAACAAAGAACACACATACCGCCTGTTCAGACACAAACAAATAAAACAAAAAAATCAGGATGAAACAAATCTACAATCAGTCAATGAGAAAAATAACTACTGAATGCCCTGAAGACAGCAGACACTATCAAAATATATACAAAAACAGGACAGGATAGTTCAAGTAGACACCCAAAATAAAACACTAGATGACTTCCCAGTAAAAGAAAACGCACTAGAACTAACTGATAGGGAATTCAAATCTCTAATATTTGGAATTATCCAAGAGTCAAAACATGAAGCAGACAAAAATGAGGAAAAAATAGACAAATTAATGGAAAAGGTAGACAAATTCATGGGAAATACAGAAAAAAACAGAACAATTCAAAAAAATAATACAGGAACAAAATGGTAAAATAAATTCACAACTAGAAATCATACAAAAACAACAATTAGAAATCCAAAAGATAAACAACCAGATTTCAGAAATGGACAGTGTCATAGAAGGGCTGAGGGGCAGGTATAAAATGACTGAAGATAGGATCAGTGAAACTGAAGACAAAAACTTGGAGACAACTCTGTTTGAGAAAAAATCAGAAAAAAAGAACAAAGAAAAATGAAGAAACACTGAGAATTATGGGAGATACAATCAAAAGCAAAAATCTGTGAGTGATTGGAGTTCCAGAACAGGTTGAGAAAACAGAAAACACAGAGAGGATCATTGAAGAACTGCTGACAGAAAACTTCCTCAATATCATGAAAGATGAAAAACTGACCATCCAAGAAGCTCAACGAACCCAATATAAGATAGAATCCAAAAGAAGGCATATCATAATTACACTAGCTAAAACCAAAGACAAACAAAGAATCCTGAGAGAAGCTCAAGAAAAACAAAAAGTCACATGCAGAGGAGAAACAATAAGAATTAGGTCACTTGCAGATAAACAGAAACTAAGGGGCTATACCAAACCAAACTTTCAAAACTTATTAAAGGGAGTCCTTTGATCAGAGAACAAACAACATCAGCTCACAGGCTGAATATAGGACACAGGATTATACTAACTAGCTACCAACCTAGGAAATGAACTCTTAAGAACTACCTAAAACCAAAAGAATTACAACAGGGAACCAGAGAGATTAATCTGTAAATGACAACAGCATCAAAAAAATAAAAGAAGGAATAAATGGTGTAGTGATAGAACCTTCTAATGGGGAGGAAGGCAAGATAATACCAAGTAATAATAGACTGCTCCAAACCTAGGACGTTTCGGGTGAATTTCAAGGTAACCACAAAAAAATTTAACAAACCTATTCATCAAAATAAAGAATAAAAACATAAAGTCTCAGTAAAAACAAAACCTACAAAAACAAAAGGTATGAAAAAAATCAACAAAAAGAAGGAACTCAGCACAGGAGAGTAAGAGGAACAAAGAAAACATCAGTGCCACAAAAAAAAAGAAATACATAATGACAGCAATAAACTCATACCTATCAATAATTACACTGAATGTAAACGGCCTAAATGTACCCATAAAGAGACGGAGAGTGACAGAATAGATAAAAAAAAAAAAAAAAAAAAACAGGATCTATATGAATGCTGTCTACAGGAGACACACCTTAGAAACAAATTTATTAAAAATCAAAGGATGGAAAAAAATATATCAAGCAAACAGCTACCAAAAAAGAGCAGGAGTGGCAATTCTAATCTCAGATAAAATAGACTTTAAAACAAAATCCACCATAAAAAACAAAGAAGGACACTATATAATGATCAAGGGGACAATCTATCATGAAGACATAACCATAATAGACAGCTACGCACCCAATGACAGAGCTCCAAAATACATAAAAAAAACTTTAACAGCACTGAAAAGAGAAATTGACAGTTCCACAATAATAGTAGGAGACTTCAACACGCCACTCTCAGTAAAGGACAGAACAACTAAGAATAAACTCAGCAAAGATACAGAAGACCTAAAGGGCACAATCAGCCAACTTGATCTCATAGACATATAGAAAACACTACATCCAACAGCTGCAACCTACACATTCTTTTCCAATGTATATGGAACATTCTCCAGAATACACCACATCTTCACAGAGCAATTCTCAACAAGATCCAAGCACTGAGATAATACAAAGTATCTTCTGTGATCACAATGCCATTAAGGTAGAAATTAACAACAAGAAGATCAAGGAAAAGAAAAATCAACTACATGGAACTGAATAACACCCTGCTTACACATAACTGGATAATAGAAAAAATCAGAGATGGAATCAAAAAATTCCTGGAATCAAATGAGAATGAAAACACATGATACAAAAACCTTTGGGACACAGCAAAGGCAGTCCTCAGAGGACAATTTATAACAACAGATGCACATATCAAAAAAGAAGAAAGGGACAAAATCAAAACATTAACTGCACAACTCAAACAAGTATAAAGAGAACTGCAAAAAAAAAGTCCACAGCCACCAGAAGAAAGGAAATAATAAAGATCTGAGTGGAAATAAATGAAATAGAGAATAGAAAAGCAATAGAAAGAATCAACAAATCCAAAATTTGGTTATTTGAAAGGATCAACAAAATCGATGAGCCACTGGCCAGACTGACAAAAGAAAAACAGGGAAGGACACAAACAACCCAAATAAGAAATGAAATGGGGGACATTACAATAGACCCAACTGAAATAAAAAAGATCATAACAGAGTATTGTGAAAAACTATACCCCAACAAATTTGAAAATTTACAGGAAATGGATAAATTTCTAGAAACACACTACCGACACAACTACCACAAAGTGACGTTGAAAATCTGAACAGACCCATAACAAGAGAACAGATTGAAAAGGTAATAAAAAAAAACTCCCAACCAAAAAAAGCTCTGGCCCAGAAGGCTTCACTGGTAAATTCTACCGAACATTCAGAGAAGAGCTTATACCAATACTACTCAAACTATTTCAGAACATAGAAAAAGAAGGGATAGTTCTGAATTCATTTTATGAAGCCAGCATAACACTGATACCAAAACCAGGCAAAGACACCACAAAGAAAGAAAGTTACAGACCAATATTTCTCATGAATATAGATGCAAAAATTCCCAACAAAATGCTAGCAAATACATTTCAGCATCGTATCAAAAAAAAAAAAAAAATACAATACGACAAAGTAGGATTAATACCAGGTATGTAAGCATAATTCAACATTAGAAAATCAATCAATGCAATCCACCACATAAATAAAAGGAAAGAAAAGAATCATATGATCATCTCAACTGACACAGAAAAGCACTCGACAAAGTCCAACACCCATTACTGATAAAAACTCTCTATAAAATAGATACAAAGGTAAATTTCTGAGCATAATAAAGGGCATCTATGCAAAACCAATGGCCAACATCATTCTTAATGGAGTGAGGCTGAAAACGTTCCCCTTGAGAACAGGAACAAGACAAGGATGCCCTTTATCTCCACTCCTATTTAACATTGTGCTGGAAGTCCTAGCTGGAGCAATAAGACAAGAAAAAGAAATGAAGGGCATTCAAATTTGCAATGAAGAAGTTAAACTGTCCCTGTTTGCAGATAATATGATACTATACATAGAAAACCCTAAAGACTCCACAAGAAAACTACTGAAACTGATACAAAGTTCAGCAGAGTAGCAGGATACAAGATAAACATACAAAAATCTGTTGGATTCCTATACATCAATAAAGAGAGTGATGAAAAGGAAATCAGGAAAGCAATAACCCCTAAAAAAATAAAATACTTAGGAATAAATCTAACCAGGGATGTTAATGACCTATACAAAGAAAACCACAAAACACTACTGCAAGAAACCCAAACGGATCTACATAAATGGAAAAACATACCATGCTCACGGATAGGTAGACTCAATATAGTGAAAATGACAATTCTACACAAAGCAATTCACAAATACAATGCAATCTCGATCCAAATACCAACAACATTCTTTCAAGAGATGGAAAAACAACTCATTAACTTTATATGGAAAGGGAAGAAGCCCTGGCTAAGTAGAGCTCTATTGAAGAAGAATAAAGTAGGACGATTTGCACTACCTGACTTCAGAACCTAATATACATTTATTGTAGTCAAAACAGCCTGATACTGGTACAACGATAGATACATTGACCAATGGAACAGAATTGAGCAACCAGATGTAAATCCATCCACTTACGGTCACCTGATCATTGAAAAGGGCCCAAAGTCAATCAAATGGGGAACAGATAGTCTTTTTAACAAATGATGCTGGCAAAATTGGATGTCCATCTGCAAAAAAATGAAACAGGACCCATACCTCACAGCATACACAAAAATTAATTCAATTTGGATCAAAGACCTAAATATAAAGTCAAAAACTGTAAAGTTCATAGAAGAAAAATAGGATCAACGCTAGAGGCCCTAAAGCACAACATTAACTGGGTACAAATGATAACTAACAACACACAAACCCCAGAAGATAAGCTAGATTACAGGGATCTTCTAAAAATGAAACACTTATTCTCATCAAAACACTTCACCACAAGAGTAAAAAGAGAACCTACAGAATGGGAAAAAAATTTTACACATTACCAGTCAGACAAAGCTCTAATCTCTAATATCTGTAAGAAAATCCAACACCTCTACAACAAAAAGACATAATCCGATTAAAAAATGGGCAAAGGAAATGAATAGACACTTCACCAAAGAAGACATTCAAGCAGCCAACAGACACATGAGGAAATGCTCATGATCACTAGCAATTAGAGAAATGCAAATTAAAACCACAGTGTGATACCATCTTATCCTGGCATTACTGGCACGAACCAAAAACAGTGGAAATAACAAATGTTGGAGAGACTGCGGGGAGATTGGAACTCTTATGCACTGCTGGTGGGAATACAAAATTATACAACAATTTTGGAAAATGATATGGCACTTCCTTAGAAAGCTAGAAATACAAATACCATGCAATCCGGCAATCGGATTCCTGGGAATATATCCTAGTCAAATAAGAACCATCACACCAGTAGACATATGCACACCCATGTTCATTGCAGCACTGTTCACAATAGCAAAAAGATGGAAACAACCTAGGTTCCCATCAATGGATGAATTGATAAACAAACTATGGTACGTGCACACAATGGAGTATTATGTAAAGATAAAGAACAATGATGAATCTGTGAAACATCTCATAATATGAATGAAACTGGAGGACATTATGCTGAGTGAAATAGTCAATCACAAAAAGACAAATATTCTGAGGCTTCTACTGCAAAAACTCACGTAAAAGTTTACACACAAAAAGAAATGATCTTTGTTAGTTACGAGGGATGGGAGGTCGGGGGGGGGAACTAAATAGGTAATAGATAAGTGGTAACTTTGGTGAAGGATAAGACAGTACACAATACTGGGGAAGCCAGCACAACATGTACAAGGAAAGGTCATGAAAGCTCCATAGACACATCCAAACTCCCTGAGGGACTGAATTGTTGGGAAGAGGGCTTTGGGGACCATGTTCTTGGGGAACATCTAGCTCAATTAGCATAATATGGTTTATAAAGACAATGTTCTACATTCTACTTTGGTGAGTGTTGTCTGGGGTCTTAAAAGCCTGTGAGCAGCCATCTAAGATACTCCACTGATCTTACACCTTCGAGAGCAAGGGAGAATGAAGAGAACAGGATACAAGGAAAAGATTAGTCCAAAGGACTAATGGACCACAGCCACCACGGCCTCGACCAGACTAAGTCCGGTACAGCTAGATGGTGCCTGTCTACCACCACTGACTGCTCTAACCGGGATCACAATAGTGGGTCCTCTACCGAGCTGGAAAAGGATGTAGAACAGAATTCTAACTCACAAAAAAAGAGACCAGATTTACTGGCCTGACAGACTGGAGAAATCCTAAGAGTATGGCCCTGGGACACCCTTTTAGCTCAGCGGTGAAGTCAATCCAGAAGTTCACCATTCAGCCAAGGATTGGACATCCTTATAAAACAAAATGGGACTAATGAGGCACAGCAGTCCAGGGACAAGGACTAGAAGACAGGAGGGGACAAGAAAGCTGGTGATAGGGAACCCAAGTTTGAGAAGGGACAGTGTTGACATGTCATGGGGTTGTTAACCATTGTCATAGGGCAATATGTCTACTAACTGTTTAATGAGAAACTGTTCTGCAAACCTTCATCTAAGGTTAAAAAAAAAAAAAGAATTATCTATGTGAGATCAAATTAACAACAGCAATTCAAAAGTTTTGATGGAAAGCCTAGGGGACAGTGAGTTAAAGATAATGGTGATGGAATAATTTGGAAAACGATAGTGAGAGTAGTAGCACAATTGGAAGAATGTAATCAATGTCACTGAATTGTACATGTAGAAATTTTTAAAATGGTGTAACTTTGGCTGTGTATATTTTCTCCAGAAAAGAAAGGTCCTCCAAGGTCGAGAAAGGAGAGCATTGACATGTCGTGGAGTTGTTAACCAATGTCATAAAACAATATGTGTACTGACTGTTTAATGAGAAACTATTTGTTCTGTAAACCTTCATTTAAAGTACACTAAAAAATATATATATATATATAAAAAATAATGTAAATAAATAAATAAATCTCTCTCTAAATATATTTATTCCCCCACTCTTTTGTCTGTATGTCATATTATGGGGGCTTGTGTGTTGCTGTGATGCTGGAAGCTAGGCCTATTCAAATATCAGCAGTGTCATCCATGATGGACATCTTTCAGCTGAGATTGATTGAAAATGCAAACAGGATGCATTGATAATTACTAATGACTGGAATGCACAAAAGCTGGAAACAAAGAAGGACAGGTAGTTGGAAAGTATGGCCTTGGTAATAGAAACGATGTTGGAGATCGCATGATAGAATTTTGCAAGACCACAGACTTCTTCATCACAAATACCTTTTTTCAGCAACATAAACTGCAACTATACCCTTGGACCTCACCAGATGGAATACACAGAAATCAAATCGACTACATCTGTGAAAAGAGACAATGGAAAAGCTCAATATCATCAGTTAGAGCAAGGCCAGGGGCTGATTGTGGAACAGACCATCAATTGCCCACATGAAAGTTCAAGTCAAAGTTGAAGAAAATTAGAACAAGTCCACGACAGCCAAAGTATGACCTTGAGTGTATCCCACCTGAATTTAGAGACCATCTCAGGATTTGACTCATTGAATGCTAATGAGTAAAGATGAGACGAACTGTGGAATGACATCAAGGATATCATACATGAAGAAAGGAAGAGGTTATTAAAAAGACAGGAAAGAAAGAAAAGACCAAAATGGATGTCAGAAGAGACTCTGAAACTTGCTCTTCAACATCAAGCAGCTAAGGTGAAGGGAAGAAATGATGAAGTCAAAGAACTGAACAGAAGATTTCAAAGGGCAGCTCAAGAAGACAAAATAAAGTACTATAATGACATATGCAAAGACCTGGAGTTAGAAAACCAAAAGGGAAGAACATACCTGGCATTTCTCAAGCTGAAAGAACTGAAGACAAAATTCAAGCCACAAGTTGCAATACTGAATAATTCTACAGGGAAAGTAACAGTTCAAGAAGCATAAAAGAAGGTAGAAGAAATACACAGAGTCACTGTACCAAAAGAACTGGTCACATTCAACCGTTTCATGAGGTAGCATATGATCGAGAACCTATGGTACTGAAGGAAGAAGTGCAAGCTGCACTGACTGCATTGGTGAAAAACAAGCCTTCAGGAGTTGACGAAATACCAACTGAGATGTTTCAGCAAATGAATGCAGTGCTGGAACTGCTCACTAGTCTATGCAAAGAAATTTGGAAGACAGCTACCTGGCAAAACGACTGGAAGAGATCCATATTTATGACTATTCCAAAGAAAGGTGATCCAACCGAATGTGTAAATTATCTAAAAAATATTGTTAATATCATACACAA
The DNA here is from genome assembly GCF_000243295.1 of Trichechus manatus latirostris. NCBI lineage: Eukaryota > Metazoa > Chordata > Mammalia > Sirenia > Trichechidae > Trichechus > Trichechus manatus. The sequence continues at coordinate 374,825 of NW_004444286.1, read as the reverse complement.
GTAAAATTTTACTGAAGATCTTTCAAAAGTGCTTGTAGCAGTACATAGACAGGGAACTGCCAGAAATTCAAGCCAGATTCAGAAGAGGACATGGAACAAAGGATATCATTGCTGGTGTCAAATGGATTCTGGCTCAAAGTAGAGAATACCAGAAAGATGTTTGCCTTTGTTTTGTTGACTATGCAAAAGCATTCGACTGTGTGGATCATAACAAAGTATGGCTGACATTGTGAAGAATGGGAATTTCAGAACACTTAATCATGCTCATAAGGAACCTGTGCATAGATCAAGAGATACTTGTTCAAACAGAACAAGGGGATACTGAGTGTTTATTCAGGGAAAATGTGTGTTGAGAGTGTATATTCTCACTCGATTTATTCAATCTGTATGCTGAGCAAATAATCTGAGACGCTGAACTATATGAAGAACAGGCATCAGGACTGGAGGAAATCTCATTAAAAATCTGCATTATGCAGTTGACACAACCTTGCTTGCTGAAAGTGAAGAGGACTTGAAGCACTTACTGATGAAGATCAAAGACTACAGCCTTCTGCATGGATGAGAACTCTACATAAAGAAAGCAAAAGTCCTCACAACTGTATCAATAAGCAACATCATGATAAATGGAGAAAAGATTGAGGTTGTAAAGCATTTCATTTTATTTGGATCCACAATGAACACCCATGGAAGTAGCAGTCAAGATATCAAACGACACATTACATTGGGCAAATCTGCTGCAAAAGATCTCTTTAAAGCGTTAAAAAGCAAACATGTCACTTTAAGGAATAAGGTATGCCTGACCCAACCAAGTCTTAGTGTTTTCAATCGCCTCATATGCATGGGAAAGCTGGATAATGAATAACAAGGACTGAAGAAAAACTGACGCCTTTGACTTATGGTGTTGGCGAAAAATGTTGAATATACCACGGACTTCCAAAAGAAGAAACAAATCTGCCTTGAAAGAAGTACAGCCAGAATGCTCCTTGAAAGTGAGGATGATGAGCCTACTACTCACATACTTTGGACATGTTATCAAGAGTGACCAGACCTGGGAAGGACATCATGCTTGGTAAAGTAGAGGGTCAGCGAAGAAGAGGAAGATGCTCAATGAGATGGATTGACATGGTGGCTACAACAGTGTGCTCAAGCGTAACAAGGATTATGAGGATGGCACCAGACCAGGCAGTATTTTGCTCTGTAGTACATAAGGTTACTATGAGTTGGAACTGACTCAACGGCACCTAACAACAGCAACATATATATTTAAACATTTTACTGGTTTTGTTTCTCTAGAGAACGCAGCCTACAATAGCCTTTTAGGACATTTTAGGACTTTTAGCTTTTACTGTGGGAGATATGGGGAACCAATGCAGGGATTTGAACAGCAGCATGGAATATGTCTGATATACTATTGTATAATATCACTGTAGCTGGTTGGTTGAGAGTAGAAAGTTGGTATGGGACAAGTGTGGAAGCAAGGTGGTCAATGAAGGGGCTATCACGGTAATCCAGGACAGACAGGAGGTGGACTGAACTGGGGAAAATCATTAAAGGAGGGGAGAAGTGTTTAGATTTAATTTCAAAGATGAATGGACAGAATTTCCTAAAAGACTGAATGTGCATTATGGGAGATAATCCTAGGTTTTTATAACCAAGCAACTGAAAAATAGAGTTGATATCATATGAATGGGGGAGACTATGGGTAGTGCAAATTTTTTATTTTTATTTTTATTGCTGTAGTTTAAATGAAAGTTTACAATTCAAGTTAGTTTCCCATTCAAAAATGTATACATACATTGTTAAGTAACCCTAATTGCTCTCCCTGTACTGTGACAGCAAACTCTTCCTTTCCATCCCTGATTTCCCATGTCCATTCAACCAGCTCCTAACCCTCTCTGCCTTCTCATCTCACCTTCAGACAGAAGCTGCCCATTTAGTCTCATGGATCTACTTGAGCTAACAAGCACACTCTTCACAAGTATTATTTTTTCATTTTATTTTTTTATTGTACTTCAGGTGAAGGCTTACAGAACAAATAGTTTCTCATGAAACAGTAGTACACATATTGTTTTATGACATTGGTTAACAACCCC
>NW_004444286.1:336759-347152 GCF_000243295.1 Trichechus manatus latirostris | reverse complement strand
CATTTGATGTTCTAGGGTTTCACGTTTGTTGATTCTCTGTTTGGCTTAGTTTTTCGGATCTTTGTTGTGGAGGGACGGCGTGGTGCTTCTGCCTAGACTGCCATCTTGCTGGAGTCCTATATATATCCTTTTGTAAAGGTTCTGTATTAAGAAAATATTTCCCAATGTGATTATCCAGCTGGCAACATCTATATGTTTCTTTTATTTAGTGGTGGAAAAAAAAGTTCTAGAGAAAGGAATCTTGAGATCCTTCTTGAGAATCCGTAGTTTCTGATAACATTATAGTCTGATGACATCTGATAACAGTCTGAAAAGTTTACAAGGTCTACTTTAGTAAAATAGACACAGGGCTGGAAATGAAGTTAGAAGACTTGGATTCAAATTCCAATGATACCAAACACTCCTTGGATGACCTTATGTGAGTTACTTAGATTCTTTGACCTTCAGCTAAGACTGAATAGTGTAGAGGTTAATACTATGATCTCTGACTTCAGAAATGACTCGGCTCTCTCACCTGTGTGATCTGTGGGTCACAATTTTCTCATCTAGCAGTGCAATCAGTACAGAGGAGGTACTTGTCTGTTACTTTCTCATATATCAGATGAGTAGAACTTCCCTATAGGGTTTCCAAGGAGTGGCTGGTGGATTCAGACTGCTGACCTTTTGGTTAGCAGTCGAGCTCTTAACCACTGTATCACCAGCGCTATGAGTATAATAATAGCACCTACTTTAGAGGGTTATTGTGAGTATTAAATATATTAATGCATAAAAACACTTAGAACAATATCAGTCACTAAGAAAGTACTCATTAAATATTAACTATTATTGGTAAACATATTAATGGTCACTTGAAACTGATCCAAGTAAATATTGAATTTGTGTAATAAGAATAAAAATCATTTGATATAAACAGAAACCCTAACACAGTAAAAGCGTTTGTAAAAAATTCTACATGTTTCCTGATAATTACTCTTCTTAAACTTTAAATTTTTGAATTTAAAATACCTTTTTCTTTAATCATGTAAAATATACCATATGCCTATAGCTTTAAAAGTATATAAGCCAATATAAAATAAAAAAATAAGAAAAAGCCACACGACATGAAACTACTAGAGCAGAAATACATTTAGTGCATCAAATCATTGAAAGGAAGTGTTGTTTAATTAGAGTACCTCTAAAAACCATTAGACTATTTAAAGAGGGTTCATTTCATTAAGTGTACAGAGACTGATGCACTACGGAAAGTTCAGACAAAGCCTTTTCAACTGCTTTTCTAGTGTCACTTTTATTCCTAAATAGATTATTTTATGGATAAAACCAGGACTTAAAAGCTATCTGTTAAATCCTCTTAGCTGATAAGATTAAGGATTTTTCTTAAGATAAAAAGATCATTCTAAAATATTGGAAATACAATTCAAAAGGAAAAAGCAGTTGCTGTCATAATTTCTGTGGGGCTTGCCACTTGGTATAACATGATTTACTGAATTCTCCCTGATGTTGAGTCTCCCTTTTATGTCCAGGAGGATGTGAAAAATAAGCCTTCTATGGTAAAGAAGAATAATAAGAAATTTCTTCCTATCAAAGTTCAAGAACACCAACAGAATAGCATGTTGAAACCTTAATGGTGGTTGACTAGGGAGCGCCTACATGTATATATGGATCCAGGAGAACAATCTGCCATTATACCCATTGCTGTCGAGTCAATTCAGACTCACAGTGGCCCTATAGGACAGAGTAGAACTGCCCCGAACAGTTTCCCAGGAGCACCTGGTGGATTTGAATTGCTGACCTTTTAGTTAGCAGCGGTAGCTCTTAACCACTATGTTACCAGGGTTTCCTCTGCCATTATAGTGGTTCTCAAAAGTGGGTGAACATTAGACCAGGTCATAAGAGGGAACTGTTATCTATTTTTATCTGGTATCACTATGTAAGGGATCGAGCATAACTAGTAGGGTATAGTTGAAGCAAGAATCATAGTAAGTGAGGTAGGAAAGTCATGGTGTTAAGGGCCCATCTATGTTAAATCAGGATCACTAATAATGACTTTGGGGATAGAAAAGAAAGGTCAATATTTGGAAGAATTTATATGGTGGATAGCCTAGTAAAATGATCTAAGTTTAAGGTAAGACTGAAACTTAAATTGAGAAAACTCTTAAAAAGCAAGGGATCCAAGGCAGAAGCCCATTTGGAAGACCGGATGAAAATGGCAGAGTGAACTACTGACATGGGAGTGAAAACTTGGTACAGGTGAAATGGCAAGGATGAAATCTTGACTAGCATGTAGGTATCTGTGGCCAACAACAATATAATGGGATGATAATGGAACTGGAAATGCTGCTGCCAAATTTATTTAATATTTGCAAGGTACCTAGATTAGACTGATTCAGCAAGTATGACTATTATCAACATTTGGAGTAAGTAAGAGAAAGCATGGCCCAGCACCACCTAAAATTGATCCTATTAGGTCAGTGCTATCTTCAGACTATCTGTAACTTTCTATGAAACATATTGCAACTTTACTCCTAATGTTTGCAGCACAAGACAACTAGACCACAAACTAAAGCAGATATTAGAGTTAAAATAATTACTAGAATATTCTGAGAAGCTCACTTACCAGAGACTTACTCCTCTTTCAGCTGTGACGCATAATGATCTATTTGAACTTCGCCAGACCCTATTGATGGGCAGGGAAAGTGACCTTTAAGGGCCTTTTCAACTCTGAAATTTTATAATTCCCCAATTCTTTGGATGCATGACCCTCTCTCCTTGTCTTGCCCTGGTCAGAATATGCCTTCTATTTGCCAAACTGAAATCTGCAATCCTAATCATATGGGCAGTCACAGTCAAGGCATCCCTAGGGAATCTGGCCATCACAGGAACAGCTACCCTCCTGACTATACACAGAAGCTGGGCAATGCTTAAACAGTTCTACTTATAACTTTTTTTTTAAATGGCTCAGGTGCCTCCTGAGCCAAAGGGTGTGAGACAAATCCCTGTGGGCAGGAGTAGATGCGAAGTTATTCCTTCCATCTAATGGAATAACACTGGCTCAGCCTGCACCCTTTATTGGAATTAGGTGGTAGGAGAATTTTTGTTATTGTTAGCTGTTGTTGAGTTGCTCCCCGACTCATGAAGACCTCATTCACAATGGGATCAGACTGTTGAGATCCAACTAAAATGAGAGTTGCCTCATTAGCTGTTGGGTGAGCCATTCCTGATAACTAATGTGTTGGGGAAAAAGGATATTTTACTAGGTAAAAGAGATGTTTTGAAGTCAGTGTGTATGGGTTAGAATCCCACCTTCATTGCATCTAGGTGATAATATTTGGCAAATTGTTGAGACTCTCTAAAACTCAATTTTTCTCATCAGAAAATGGCAGACAGGAAATAAGGATAACAGCTGTCTTATGGAGCTATTGTGAGGCCCAAACCTGTGGATACCCATTAAACATGCTTAGCACATGTGATGGATTGAATTGTGTCCCCCCCAAAATGTATGTGAACTTGGCTTTAGGCCATGATTCCCAGTATTGTGTGATTGTCCCTCATTTTGTGATCTGATGTATTTATCCTAGGTGTTGTAAATCCTAACCTCTATGATAATGGAGCCCTGGTGGTGCAGTGGTTAGGACCTTGACTGCTAACCAAAACGTTGGCAGTTTGAATCCACCAGCCACTCCTTGAAAAACCTATGGTGTAGTTCTACTTTCTCTTTTAGAGTAGCTATGGGTCTGAATTGACTCAAAGATAAAGAGTTTTTGATTGGAATCAGTATGATGTTAATGAGGCAGGATTAGAGGCAGTTTGTTAATGAGGAAGGACATAATCCACAGGATTATGTTGTGTCTTGAGTCAATCTCTTTTGAGATATAAATGAGAGAAGGGAGAAGAGAGGATAGGGACCTCCTACCACCAAGAAAGAGGAGCTGAGAGTGCATGCATCCTATGAGGTCCCTGTGCTGAGAAACTTCTAGACCAGGGAAGATTGATTACAAGGACCTTCCCCTAGAGCTGACAGAGAGAGAGAGAGCCTTCCCCTGGAGCTGGCACCCTGAATTCGGACTTCTAGCCTCCTAAACTGTGAGAGAATAGTTTTATGTTGCTTAAAGCCATCCACCTGTGGTATTTCTGTTATAGTGGTACTGGATAACTAAGACAGCACGATATCTTTTGTAGAATATGCACCCAGCTAATGCTTCCCTTTATTAATGTGATGAATCTGCATGCAATTATTCTTACCCTGGATAATTAAGAGTTGAGAATATTTTGAATGTGGTAGTGAACGCCAAAGGACATGCCTTAAGAAATCTACCATCAATGTAAGCCTCAACTTCTAAGCTCAAAATGCCTTATTTTACTGTAATGCAGATAAGATATCTGGTTCCTTCTGTAGGTTATAAAGACCTTTGTAAAGATAACCCACTGTTGTCCAGTTGATTCCGGCTCATAGTGACCCCATAGGGTCTCCAAGGCCATAAATCTCTATGGAAGCAGACTGCCACATCTTTCTTCTGGGGAGCCAAGGGTGTTCTGAATAGCTGAATTTTCGGTTAGCAGTACAATAGCTTTAACCACTGTGCCACCAGGGCTCCTTGTTTATAAAGAAAAGGATTCAGTATCTGCAATGGCACAGTATATAACTGGTAATTAACTGTTGGATCAGGACTTTGTAGGAGGTGCTGCAGACATGCAATATTTCCTGTATAATTGAGAGTAATTGTAGTTAAATGAGGAGCCCTGGTGGTGCAGTGGTTAAAGCCTTCAGTTGCTAACCAAAGGTCAGTGGTTCAAACCCACCAGCTGCTCCACAGGAGAAAGATGTGGCAGTCTGCTTCCATAATGATTTACAGCCTTAGAAAACCTATGGGGCAGTACTACTCTGTTCTTTAGGGTTGCTATGAGTCAGAATCTACTTGACAGAAGTGGGTTTGGTTTTGGTTTTTGCTTTTGTGATTAAATAATGTGAATGATATAAACTGTTAAGAAAAATCCAATGAGAAATATTATCATTGTGTGTTCTAGCAGCTTTGAAGCAAAGATACTTCACATGATTTTGAAAAACAGATTTTTGAACAAAAATAAAGCACTTGGTAAACATGAAGTGGTAGATACATGCTGGAAATATACACAATTTACAAAGAAATGTTTTCAGTAGTCTCCCATCTATCGACAATACACATCATTATGCATTTATAACTTAATGGTGCTTTCATTAAACACCCTGCTTCTCTGAAAAATGACAAAATTATAAGGTTAAACTCCCCATGTGGAGTAGATCTGAAGATGTGCGATCATTAACTATTTTTTTAATCAGTGCACTAAAAATAGAGGAAATGGAAAAATGCCCTGCCTGGATTTCAATTAGGTATTTTGCTCCTTGCCATTTGCTCCCAATTGTCTATTTTGACTATTTTGCATTTTCTCTTGCTTAACTTATTTTTTTCCTTAATCCTTTTCTAAATTAACCTTTTCTCTTCTCTGGTTAGCAATATAACAAACAGTTTAATATTGGGTAACTAAATAACTTCATTTATGAAAAACTGAAGATATTCACATCTAGCCTAACAGAATTGCAAATGATTGTGCAGTGAAACTGCATTTTATTTGCTATAGCATTTTCATTAAGGTAAGCATTGAATCAAATTGAAAATATAATAAAACATTCCTCGTACAAGCAACGATCATTTTTATTTCAATGAACATTGCCCCTTTTCCTGTCATCTTTTTTGGCTAATAGAAGATCATGTACTGTTATACATAAATGGGGATTTGTGAAATTGGAAAGCTTGTTAGCAGTAACTGCTTTCTTAGTTTGAGATCAACCAACATTTACTACCTTTTCCCTCACCATATTTTTGACACATTCCTGTCATTTGGTAGGAGAACATTTGGATGGAAAAGTCTCAGAAACTGGCATCATATTTTGTGTTTTACATTATTTTTGACATAATGAACATTTCTCACTCTTTTGCTGAAATCAGCACTGGGAAAGACCAAACACAGCAAAGTGTTTTAACAGTTCAAAATTGCCCCTGTCATTATCTTGTCAATTACATGAGACCTTGAGTGTGCAGGGCTATGGAAATCTTTCAAGATGAATTTGTTAGAAGCACTGCTGGGGCAGATTATTTGTAAAAACTCAAGAATTTTAATCATTAGAAGAGACACGGGTAACATCAGCGTTATTTAATGATGGCCAGAAAGTAGGAAGGCATGAATTTCCAAGCACAGTCATTCAAGGACAGTTTGGGAAACTTTGTCATTTTATTACATTTTATTTTCATCATCTTCAACTTTTGTGCCCATGTGGTTATGGATTTAATCATGTTCCCCTAAAAATACGTGTTGGATTCTTTACCCCTGTATCTGTAAATATGTCCTTGTTTGGAAAGAGTTCTCTTTTATTATGTTAATGAGCCATACCAGAATTGGGGGGGAGACAATTGCCACTGAAGCTATTTTTACTAATGGCAAACCTATGTGGTACACTGGGTTTTCAATCTTTCAGAAGTATATCATCAGGCCTTACTTCTGAGTTGCCTCTGGTGGATTCGAATCACCAAACTTTTGGTCAGTAGCTGAGCACTTAACCATTTGCATCACCTAGGAACTCCCATAGCAGGGTGGGGTGGGTCCTAAATGTAATCACTTCCTAGCATAATATAATAGACACAGAGACACACATAGAGGGAAGACAGACACCAAGGAATGCCAAGGATTGATGGCAGTTACCAGGAACCAGGAGGGAGGCCAATACAAGGAACTGAATGGCCAAGACTGATTTGAGCTTTTAGTCTCCAGAACTGTGAGAAAATAAATACCTGTTTTTTAAAGCCACCCACTTGTGGTATTTCTGTTATCACAGCCCTAGAAAGCCAAGATACTTGTCAACCTATGCATTTAATAATCCATTCTTAAAACACTCATCTTCTTTAAAAAGTGGATTTACTTTACTTTTTTTCAGACTTGGTGGAGAAAAGAGGATTTTGAGATACAGTGAGATTGATTCCTGGATCTTCCATTTGATAGCATTATTGATTGTGTGATCTTAGATAACATGTTTATCCTCGCTGAGTACCGGTTTCTCTCTCTGAATGGCACAAACTACACACTTAATAAATGGTCATTGGAATTTCCAGCGTCTGACTCTGAAGAAAACTCAGAGCTCATTGCTGATTGTTTTTCTTTTGAAAATGTATATCATTTCTTCCACCCAATCTAGGCTTGTATTACAGTTGTCACTTCTTTGATGATAATTTTTCAAGGTGATTTCTTTATTTTAATCAGTTCTCAACATCTGTATTTCCAAATTTGGAAAAAGAAATTTCCACTTAAGCCCCTTAATGTCACCTCGAAATCCATATACCAGTATTTGATATTTGTTTACTCCTAAGTCAAATATCTTTCTCAATTCCTACATTTATGTCGGTAATGCTACTGCTCTCTTCTTTACCCAAGTTCTTAGGAGTAGTGTCTTATTTTTATTTTTCCTTTTCTCATGTTCACTTATTCATGTAGGATGATTGTTCTTCCTCCACAATCTCTCTTCACCTTTACATTCAATGCCACCACTTTTTCTGGGTTCCTGTCACTGTGGGTCTGATACAGAGAAATAGTTTTCTAATGTCTTGAGTCCTTCACATTGAGTTTGTTGTGCATTCATTCACATACTAGGCCACTTTTCCCAATCCATCACTTTCATCATTACACTCTCTTGCTCAGTACCTATTATTGATAAATGTGCCAATTTTTAACTTCTGAAGACAATCACATCATAATATCTTAATGTATTCATTTAAGAAATGACTTACAAAACACACACACACATTACGTGCCAGGGACTGAGGATAGAAGGATGAATAAGATACAGTTTATAAATTTGAATGGCCCATAGTTTTTTAGGGAATACCAGTGGATGCTCAGATTATTAAAATATAATTCACGAAGTACTATGTACTCTGGAACACCTAGGATGTGAGGATGAACTGATCATTACTAACCAGATGTAGAACTCAGTATTAAATTACATATATGTATATATATAATTTATATTATAGAAACAAATTTCTCTATATCCTTGCATGAATTCAAAATTTGGACTCCAAATTCATGTTTTACTATATTTTATTCTCATCTATCGTTTATTAAGAGTTTATTATAAACTAATTATTATAATCAGGTCATTGTAATTTAGTATTCATAGTGAACTTAAAAATGAACATATTGTTGCCCCTTTCTTCCAGAAGGGAACTGTAGTCCAAAAAAACTGAAGCATCTGGTTCAAATTCAACCAGGTAGTGTATCTCAGAAATTCAAACCTAGGGCTATCTGATTATAAAGTTTGATCTCTTAAATCTAACATAAGCTTTCTCACCTAGCATGAAAATTCTATTTACTCCTTACTCTCTATGTCTTATCCTTTTCAAAAGCCTACCCTGGTGTGTCCGTGTGTACTCACACACATATGTTTAAATTTAGCAATATGTTAGACTTTTCCTTTGAGTTTAGACCCAAATTTCGGAAGGCTAACCGAAGCTCTATAAGTAAGCTTAATAAGTAGCAAGTACCCCTACCTCCTCAACTGAGTTTCTATATATAGTTACATACAATTCCTGTAAAGAGAATACCACAAATACCTATTTTGTGACTTCATGTTATATCAGAAAAAGATATGAAATCACTAGAAAGGAGGCCATCGATAAAGACGTCTTGGCAGATTTTAGAGTGTGCTGTTTGTTTTTACTTCTCTGTAATAGGTGGCTATTACCTAAACTTCACCCATCAGAGAAGATTAGTATGGAATCAAAGACATATTCATAGAGTTTGATACGCTTATCATGGAGTTTGATGAGAATGAGAATGGTACATTACTCTCGTCTGGGAAAGTCTAAAAGTAGAAATAAGCCTGAAGCCACCTTGAAAGCAGGAAAGGTACAAAGAGCCAGAGATGGAGAAATTGATATTACATCAAAAGAAGCACAAAGGCAAGTGAGCACTCTGGGTTTGATATAGACTCCATGGAGTGTACTTGAGGCTAGAGTTATAATGAAAGAAAACTGGTCCAAAAGATTTCATGGAATGTAACACTGAAAGCCAAAGTCAGAGGTCAGAATGTCTAGAGGAGACATTTCCCATCTTAAGGAAATGCACATGACAATTACTCCCCATAATGCATGAAGTACCTTCAAAGGAGAAAGAGCCAACATTTAAAAATCTGCCATGTCTGAGGACATTTCAAAGCTTGGATAGTACTTTAAATGTACCCACCACATAAGTCTTGCCCTTTATCCTTAACCTCTCACCTTCCACCCCTCCTAAATAAACAGAAATCAACCTTGGAGGAAAGAGAAAGAGCATCACTAAAGAATAGGAGAGAAAGGAATGCGAGGAAGACAAAACTAAACTGATAATGTCCCCTCCCTACTGTAAACTTACAGGCTTGAGTCAGGTCCAAACTAAGAGAAGGAGATATTAATAATGAAGGAGAAATTGAGTCCTGGACTGGTCTGGACAAATAAGACTGTTTGTTAATATTTAGTGTTGACCGTAAAACGTACGGGATTTGCCATTCAAGGAACTAAAATTTCAACAGAATAGGTTTAAAGGGCAGTGGTAGAAAATAAAGTAACTTTCTACTCACATTCTATTTTGTCCAGCTTGTTTAATAAATTAATTATTTTTGTTATAGACTTTAAATGAGTAATTTATTGAGAGTTCTCTGGTACTTTTTTTCTTGTAGGTCCCTTAGGAAGAGCAAATAATATTTACTTATTTTGCATATCCCAGAGGACACTGAAGAGTCAATATTCAATAATGATGGCATATAACTGGAATATGGTTTCTCCAACTAACTGTGTTATCAATTGTCTTTCAAACTGCTTCCTAATTTTAAAATGTTTCCTTCATGTGTGACCTTCATTTTTATCTTGAGAAATACGATTATTTTACCATATATTTAATTTCCTTTGCCAAAAATCCATCAATTATCTACTGATTAAATCGTTTTCATACCTCTAGTTCAAATGTATCTCCCCAGGAAGCTTCTTTCACCCTCTTCTCTTTCCCTTTTTACTTAAAAGTTTTCTTTTCTTTTTTTATTTCTATTTTCTCTCTGTTTGGTAAGGCAAAGGGAGTTACTTAATTTCTATGAGTCTGAAGTTTTTACTTTTAAAAAGATTATAGGGGACTTCCAGCAAAATGGAGCTCTAAGCAGAAGCACCATGCCGTCCCTCCACAGCAAAGATCCGAAAAACTAAGATGAACAGAGAAAACAACAATCCTGAAACCCTAAAACATCAAATAAAGAGATAAAGAACTCAGCCAAGCACCAAATGGAGTGAGAAAACTGACAGAGAACAGAGAGCGAGGAGAGATTCATGCAGAGGACCCCTAC
>NW_004444286.1:334470-335839 GCF_000243295.1 Trichechus manatus latirostris | reverse complement strand
GTCTCTCTATATCTTCCTTTTCTGTGTTCCCTGAACACCTGGCGCTGTATACCTCTACGCCTTCTAGCCAGGTTATACGACAACACCTGAGAGCGACTTCTCCAGACCTCGTAGCTGCACCGCTGGGATCCCTGGGAAATTTGTGGTTCTTTAACCTATCTGATTTTTATTTATTCATTCTTTTCTTCCTCTTCCCCTTTCTGTTTTTCTCCATTTCATAGTCTCTTATCTCTCCACTCCAACAGCAAGCTTCCCTAGCATTCTTTTTTGTTTGTTTGTATGTTTTTGGCTCCTGTTCCTCTCTTCTCTCTCCCATATCCATGTTAGCTTCACACGTATCAATCCCCCACTACATCCTGCCTAACCGCACCATGCGCTTAACATCACACCACCAAGCAGCACAGGCATGGCCTACTGGAACCTGCCCTGCCCTGATTACCGACCCGCCCTGGTGGCTGTAGTAAGTGACATAAACCACCCATCCCAGTAACTCCTCTTCAGCTAGACCTGCCCTGCCATACTATACCTGAGTGAATGACCCTGCCAACTGGAGAAGGAGGTGAAGAGTATTGTGCCCACAGATGAGCAAACAACAAAGAACACACAGTCCGCCTGCTCAGACATAGTCAAATTTAAAAAAAAAAAAAATAGGGAGATGAAACAAACAAATGTACAATAAATAAATGAGAAAAATAACTACTGAATGCCCAAAAGACAGAAGACAATCTCAAAACATTTACAAAAACAGGACAGGATGGTTCCAGTAGGCATCCAAAATAAAACACCAGATGACCTTCCAGTGGAAGAAAAGGCAATAGAACTACCTGATAAGGAATTGAAATCTCTAATACTCAGAATTCTCCAAGAACTAAGGCAAAAAACTCACAAACATGAGGAAAAAATAGAAAAATTCATGGAAAATACAGACAAAAATTTGGAAGAATTCAGGAAAATAATGGAGGACCAAAATACCAAAATAAATTCAAAACTAGAAATTATACAAAGACAACAATTAGAAATCCAAAAGATAAACAACAAGATTTCAGAAATAGATGGTGTCATAGAAGGGCTGAGAAGCATATTTGAAATGGTGGAAGACAGGATCAGTGGAATTGAAGACAAACACATGGCTACAACTCTGTTTGAGGAAAACTCAGAAAAAAGAACAAAGAAAAATGACGAGACCCTGAGAGTTATGTGGGATACAATCAAAAGCAAAAATGTATGAGTGATTGGAATTCCAGAACAGGGGGAGAAAACAGAAAACACAGAGAGGATCATTGAAGAACTGCTGACAGAAACCTTCCTAAATATCATGACAGATGAAAAGCTCGCCATCCAAGAAGCTCAACGAACCTCATATAGGAGA
>NW_004444286.1:317666-328760 GCF_000243295.1 Trichechus manatus latirostris | reverse complement strand
AATTCTTCAAGCAATATGTACTACTGTTTAATGAGAAACTATTTTTTTCTGTTTAATTCTTCACCTGAACTACAATAAAAAAAAATTATAACAATTGTTCAGAGTTTTAAAGAAGATAATATATGTAATATAATTTACATTGTGCTTCAAGTGCTGTACGTATTTAAATAAAACAATAGAAACTATTCTTTATAGTATTATCTTGATCTTGCATTGTTAGATTAGATCTATCAAAAATAAAAAAATAACGTTCCTTCAGTGGTTAACTCTCCTGTATCAGGTACGCATTAGAATGTCATGAATCAACCTAAAGAAGGCATTCCTGAATTTTGTACAGCAATGCACAAGATAAGTTCAAAGGTTTCTTAAAAATCTGTCTATATGTGTGATTATTCTTTTATCAATATTCATTTGATACAATGGCATATTTGTTTTTATTTGGAAGTAGAGGAGGCCTACAAATATTATTTGTCTATAATGCTTTGTTTTACTGTCTTCTAAATGTATTCTGAATACTCTGGGCAATGATTCTATTAACTGATAAAAAAATGTCTCCATACAGAAGCTTTCTCTAAAACAAATCAGTTGTTACTGTTGCTGTTGTTAGGTGCCACCAAGCCAGTTCTGATTCATAGCAACCCTATATACAACAGAACAAAACACTGCCCAGTGCTGCACCATTATTATAATTGTTGCTATGCCTGAGCCCATTGTTGCAGCCACTGTGTCAGTCCATCTCTTTGAGGGTTTTCCTCTTTTTCACTGACCCTCTACTTTACCAAGTATGAAGTTTTTCTCCAGGGATTGATCCCTTCTAACAACATGTCCAAAGTATGTGATGTGAGACAAAGTCTTGCCATCCCTGTTTCTAATGAGCGTTCCAGCTGTACTTTTTCCAAGACACATTTGTTCTTTCTTCTGGAAGTCCATGGTACATGCAATATTCTTTGCTAGCTAACACCATAATTCAAAGACATCAATTCTTCTTCCGTCTTCCTTACTCATTGTCCAGCTTTCACATACATATAAGGCTATTGAAAACACCATGTCTTGGGTCAGACACACCTTTTTTGCTTTTTAACACTTGAGAGAGGTCTTTTGCAGCAGAGTTGCTCAATGCAATGCGTCATTTCAGTTCCTGACTGCTGCTTCCATGGGCATTGATTGTGGATCCAAATAAAATGAAATCGTTTACAGCTTCAATATTTTCTCTGTTTATGATGTTGCTTATTGGTTCAGTTGTGAGGATTTTTGTTTCTTTTTTGTTGAGGCGTTAATCTATACTGAAGGCTGTGGTTTTTGATCATCATCAGTAAGTCCTTCAAGTCCTCTTCACATTCAGCAAGCGAGGTTGCATCATCTGCATATCATAGTTGCTACAAATATGAGCCAGGGAAATACTTTGATAATTTAAAAATTAAACAATACATTTGTCTTAGTTATTTATTGCTGCTATAACAGATATACCACACGTGAATGGCTTTAACAAAGAGAAATTTGTTCTCTCATAGTCTAGGAGGCTAGAAGTCCAAATTCAGGGTGCCAGCTCCAGCAGACAGTTCCAGTGGAAGGCTTTCTCTCTCTGTTGGGTCTCAGGGAAGATCCTTGTCATCAATCTTCCCTGGTCGAGGAACTTCTCAGCACAGGGACCTGGGGTCCAAAGATGCACTATTCTCCTGACTCTTGTTTCTTGTGTTATGAGGGTTCCAGTCTCTCTGCTTGCTTTTCTCTTTTATATCTCAAAAGAGATTGACTTAAGACGCAACCTAATCTTGTAGATTGAGTCCTGCCTCATTAACATAACTTCTTCTATATTCTAAAGTGATATTAAGTTATATGTAACTAGTAGTTTACAATATTGTTTTTTTCTTTAACAATATAATGTGTAATGGAAAGATATTTGCATACAGTGTAGTGAACTAAATTTTAATATTGAATATCATGATACTAGTTATATTTTATATAACATTGTAATTAATGGTGTGCTTTCAATTAGTTAAATCTCATAAAAACTTTATCAGGAAGATGCATTGATCCCTTTTCATAAATGAACCTAATAGCTTAGAAAAAGTAGTTATATAGTCTCTTCAGAGACACACAGGTAGTAATGTGGAAGGAGTTTGAACTGTTTTCTTTTGATTCCAAGTCTATTGTTCTGTGTAGAATACAATAACTGCCTTAATGATGCTGTGTGACATGGGACACAACTAGGAAGTACTCATTGCATTCTAATAGCTCTTGTGTATGAAACTTTATTTATTATCCTTGGATCCACAGGTTCATTGAGGATTACAAAGGTATGTGTATCCTCTAAATTTTTCCTTTGAGCCCATTCTTTATATGATATCAACCTTGGCCCATTTTTAGTCTTCTTAACATCCTTTAAAATCATTATTGTAGGCAGAATGATGCCCGTTACAAAGACGTTCATGTCTTAATTGCAAAAATCTTTGGGTGTGTTATATTATATGGCAAAAGAGACATTGTAAATGGATTAAGCCAAGCATCATGAGATGAGAAAGTTATACTGGATTATCCACTCCCTTATTAGAGGGAGTCAGAAGGGTCAGAGTGAGATGGCAGATATATTATAACTGAATCAGAAGTTGGAGAGATTCCATTGCTAAGAAGGGGCCATGACCCAAGACATGCAAGTAGCCTACAGAAACTGGAAAAAACAAGGAGATGGATTCTCATCTAGAGCCTCCAAGGTACTGACACCTTGACTTTAACCCATTGAGACTGATTTTGAACTTCTGACCTCCAAAATTTTAAGAAAATAAATTTGTGTTGTTTTCAACTGCTAAGTATGTAGCAAGTTACAGTAGGAATAGGAAACTAATACATACCCTGATCTTTATATGAGATTTTGTATTTATGCATATCCATCGGAGAAGTAATCCAAAACTTTTAATGACAATCTGAAAATAGTCCATAATTCAGAATGGTTAAGGAATATACCAGGAATTGTGAAGGGTCTGAGATTTTACCCCACTTGCAAGCTAAAAATGTAGCTTGTCACAGTTTCATGGATTCGGAGAAAAAAATACAAGACTTCTGGATCAGTGACAAAGAAATTTATTTCTCACAACACAGCAGGCAGGATGAGTATAAGACATTTATGTTGATTCCTCTTACTCGTAAATCCCACTGGCGTGAGGCAATGGGATTTGTGTTACAGCTGAGGAACCCAGGGCCAAAGATCCAGTACTTTTAGATCGAACAGCAAACCTTGCAGCAAGCTATAGCAAGGCAGTCCCCTTACCCCCTGGAAGTAAGTAATTGCACAGTAGTCATGCTGCGTTCCTCTTGGACTAATTAGTTGTCTCTGTGACTAGCTACAGAAACTACTCAGTATCAGGAGGTAGAATATCTAAAGAGAAAAAACATCAAGCTGGCTGTACCATTCTTTTAATAAAATGTTTATGTGCCATTTTAGTGCAGAGCTTAATAGAAGTTTTTTAAGATAATAGTTTATTCCTTTTATTGCTTATATGTTCACATATAGATAATATAGAAGAACTAATTGTTGTGGGACATTTTGTTAGTGATGCATGTTCTTAATCACATGTAGTTGCCATCAGGATAAGATTTCATCTGGATTTCCCTGGATTATTTACTGACATCCACAAATTCATTCTGTGATTGTCTGTAGTGTCTTGATTATCTAAATTGTGTCCATCTGTTCATGCAAAACTTCTTTTATTTTTTTAACCAAGCTTATTCTTAAGGGTGATTTTCCACAGAGTGCAGGTGTCAATTCTCAATAGGCTTGGGGAGGGGTAATTTAATGAAGGTTGCAAATAGCTATAGCATCATATTTTCCAGGATTCCTGGATTTTTCTTTTTAACAAAAATATCATTTTTTTTGCATTTGATCACATCTGTTAACTCTAGTGAGATAAAGCAACATAAGGAGAAAAAATAGTTTTTGGAATTCATAAAATGTTTTAGGGAGAGTTTATAGCAAAATGCAAGTCTCACTTTAACCTGATTTAAACAATTAGTCTAATGTGCCTCAGAATTTTTGGCAAATGAGAGGATAACTAAAAAAAAAAAAAAAGGAAATGATAAAGAAAATAGCATAATTTTAATACAGAAGATCTTGGGAAACCTTCCAAAGGTTCCGTACAGTAACAATATTAGCCTACTGACTAAGTTTGAAAGAGGGAGTGGCCTAAACAAATACACACACACACGCAAAATACAACTGTATTTTACTCTTATTCTAGGTATTGTGTGCTTGCACTGGTGAAGTACTAATATGGCATTATGGCATGGGGGATGGATTTTATGAGATCGTTTCAAGGTACTTTTATCCTCTCATACCATCCAGGATCTCTGGTTTCAATTCTCTGACAGAGGAAATTCTCCCTCCTTACCTCCTCCATCCCTACCACTGGCCTATGCCTTTATTACATATGATGAAGCACCTTTGACCTCTGTCTAATGAACTTTTCTTACCCTTGGCAAGAAATTCTTAGTCAGGCACCTTTTCAATATTACTCAAAGTCTGTAGTCAACAGGTCCACCGCTGGTTCATGGGACACTTCCACTATTATTAGTGGAAGAGCAGCATCTTTTTTCAGAAAGTTTCAGGCGTGAATCAAGTAAAATTCCCAGTATCTCACAAATTTTGGAGGACACATCTAAGCTTCCTAAGTTATTCTGTTTTAAAAAAAAATGCTATTGATGTTTTCAGTATGTCATGACTACATTTTTAGAGCTTTGGATTGAGTAATTGATTGTATGTGGTTGAACTTACTTCACAATCTGTTAGCACTTACAATTCTGCAAACAGCAGGGCTTCTGTAAGAAAAAAAAATGTTACTGATACAAGTCCTTAACAGCTTCGACATACGTCTCTGAATTTTTGTCCTAACGCTGTACTCCTAGTTCTTCACACAGTCACACTGGTATCAACTTATCCTCGAAAGCCCCAAGCACACTGTCGTTTCAGGGCTTGCGGTTTTGATGCTCTTGTCTATAATGCTCTTCCTTCAGGTCTTCTGGTCCTTTGTTAAGTGTCATCTCCCTAGAGAGGACTTTCCAGATTCTCTACCTCCAAACCCATTATTTTCTCTTCTTTTCCTGCTCATTTGTAATTCATGATGATTATGTCTGACATTGAATTACATATTCTATATTTACTGTTAATTATCTCATTCACTAGACTATAAGCTCCATAAGTACAAGTATTTTGTCTATTTTTTTACAGCTGTATCTCTCATGCTTACAACAATTCCTGGCATTCCCTGGGTACTGCATATTTTTTAAATTAACAGATATTAAGAAAGAATTTAGATGCATATAGTCTAATTCTGATAACTGGAACTCCAGAGGATAACCAAGGGATGGGAAAATTGAGTATGAGAAGCTTCCTAGAAGTAGAAATAATTCCAGGGTTTGAAGAATGAGTAGGATTTTGGAAGCTATAGATGTGAGGCTAGAGTGTTCTCAGAGAAAAGAGTACCTCTGAAATTAAGGAAGCGAGAGACAGTTTGATGGAGAAGAATGCTTATGTGAAAGAGGTGGAGATAAAGCTGGACGTAGCAGAAGCCAGATTATAAAGGGTCCTGAGTGTTAATCTGTTCATATCCTAAAACCTATGCATAGCTGTTGCAGATTTTAAACAGGAGAGTGTCATTATTTTGTTTGTATATTTGAAAAGAGATTCCTGTAACTAGGAATAGGTATCACTGAACAGAAGTCAGACTGGAGTCAGAGAGATTAACGAGGAGGCAAATGCAACAAAGCATAAAGTTTAAGTGAGGAGGCCTGGACTAAGGCCATGGTAGTGGGAATGAAAAGAAGCAGATGAACTGTTGAGGTAGTAAGAAGACAGAATCCAAAAGACTTTATCACATAATGAATATGATGAGAGAATGAGAGGAATCAAAGATGACTCTGGGTTCATGACTTCACAACCAACTGAATAATGGCGCCACTCACAGAGTTAGAAAATATGGTAGGATGACAAGGCTTGGAAAAATATATTTGGTTTTGGAAAAGAGGATTCTGAGGAGTGTGTGCATTTTGAAATTGTAAAGTCAGGTAAGCAATTGATTATGGCTCTGGGATGCAGCAGATATTTTTTGATAAATTATAGATATATGGAAATATTCACCACATAAATGCTAATCCTCATAAACTTCAGATTTCTTGATTACAGGGTTTAGAATTCTGTCAGCATTTTATTTGCAATTTTTTCCTGTTGTCTGTCATATCAACAGATTTTTCAGATTTAATGACAACGGTGGATTTCATGTAAAGCCTAAATTTGTGTTGGTATTAGAGTCATGGAAGGAAAAGGAAGAAAAAAAAATATACAGAAGAAATAACTATCTTGACAGGCAGTGATACACCCAGATCCAGTAACTTTGAAACAGTGATGATTCTCAGAAGCTCTTAATACTAAACGTAGGAGGCAGATTTGGCTGAGGTTACAGTGAGCTACCCAATGTCACCTATTAAAGTTCCTTACTAAAGAGCCAGAAATGGATGTCAGATCTGCTTAATTATATTCCATGACTGCATTCAGAGACAGCAGGTCAATATCTGAATAGGATTGAGCAAGAACCGAGGACAATGTGCATATATAATTGTACTGCAGAATTCATATAAATCTTTGAATATAAAAAAGCACATTTACATCTATCCCCTGTCTTGATTCTGTCAGAATCTTTGTCTAATTAATACCCACATTTAGCAGAGGAAGAACTTGAGGCTAAGCGTGGTTAGAGACTTTCCCAAGGTCAAACAAAATGTGAGTAGTACAGGTGGAACTAGTCATTTCACTCAAAAGCTCATGTTCTTTCCATTTCTAGCTGGGCTGAAATAGAATGCATGAATTTTTTCCTGACATACTAGCTTATTCATCATAAATACAATTTGAGTTCAGAACCACTAATTGAAGAAAAACTATACAATTCATATGGAAGAGCCAAACAACACTTTTTTTTTTTTTTTTCAGCCTCACGGTAATCTGTTTTTTATATGTGCATATGAAAAGGTGCCCATATGCAGGGATATTGTAATCAAAATACCCAGTGGAATTCACACACTCATTAAACTCCTCAAGCAGAAAGTGATATAAACTAACACAGTGGAAAGAAGGTCAGTGAACGTAATGAGTGAAACACCTTACAAAGTGAAATTGGTGTGCAGCCTTGAAATCCTCATTTTCTACAGTTTGAGAAAATGTGTCTAGCTGCTACCTTAGATTATTGCTGTGTAGCTGTGGCCCTGCCGTTCAGAAATAGGGAGCCACAACTGGCTAAGTAACTAGGAGGCAAAGATGTATCAAGAGAATTGGATAAATGTTACCTGTTTTCCCATTACTAACAATTTTCTTCAGCCATGGGACTCTTGTAAAGGGTCTCCCCTACCCACACACACAGGGTCAACACACTATGTGATGGAGGCATTGACAGAATAAAATATGAAAAAACTTTGTTAATTGTTAAGTATTGTTTTACTGCAAGGCATTTTTATTTCTTAATGTTTTCATGTTGCTACAAAATTTATTAACCAGCTATTAACTGTCAGACACTGGTATCATTGGGAGGAAAAATGTATGAAAAGTGCTGTCTGCCCTCAAGGGATCTACTGACTGAAAAAGAAGAAATTTGCAGTAGAGTGTGGCCAGTACTTTAATAGTGATACGCAGGATAAGCTGTAGGAGCACGTAGACACCCCCCGCCCCGGGGAGTTGGAAGAGTCTTCAATGAGTGGGTGTAATTTGAGATAGGGATGGATAAAGAGACAGGACTTGGATGGACTGGGAAGCAAAGGGAGTTGGACAAAAGTAAGCAACATCAAAGGTCAAGAGTTCTGAAATACCATCGTGTATAGATATTCGTGAGTTCAGTGCAGTTATGGCATGGTTGCTGGGTGTGTAACGGTTACATATATATCTGGAGAAGTAAGTCAAAGCCAGGTTTTACAAAATTAAGTAGGCCGTACTACATAATTTGTGCTTTCTCTAATAAGCAAAGAAGTAATAATAAGGTCTTCCAGCAATGGAGCTATGTGATTATATTTGTTTTGTGATCACTGAGGGGGAAATAAGGAACACACATAGGCATAAGAAATGGTTAGTGACAAAGATAATAGTTACTTTTTAAAATCAATCATATATGTTATTATTGGAAGGACTCTGAACTCCAATAACCACCTTTCTAAATAGATCTCTTATAACTTATACTTTCTTCAGTTGTACTTGATATTGAAAATATTTTGTTAGACTAAGGCTCAGATTTAGGGTAGATCTCTGTTACAAAGGCTATATTGAAGGATAGAATAGCAGTGGAAAAACAACTGTATCTTCTCGAGCCTCAGGTGTTTCATCTGCAAATGCGAGTGTTGGGCCAGATGTTGTCTAAGTTTCTGCATGGTATACTAGTTTATAAGTTCCTGTCATATAGAGAGTTTAACATGTTATCACAAATTGGTATACTGGTTTACTGACATTTCATGAAGAATCCAGGAGATGCAAATTTTGACTGGGAGCATGAATGGAATGCATTGGAGGAGCTGAGTAAGAACACATTGTCCTGTCTTAAACATTGTGAAGGACACAAAGAATGACACATAACTCCAATTTTGGGACATTCATATTCTTAATGAACATGTATAAAGCTACTTATCATTCAAATACAGGAACACTCTTTTAAGCTGATTTTCCTGAACAGTGGGTTCTTGTAGGATTTTCCAGTTATTCACATTCACATTGACATCGTTTTCTGGAAAAGAACTTCAGGCTAGGATTCAGGGAACTAGATCTAGACTTCGCTCTGCCTCTGAGCAGATATGTCTAAGTTTCACGTAAGTTTCTTGATTAATACTCTGTGCCTGAGTTTGCTTATTTGTGATATAGGGATGATAGCTGTCATAACTAGCATAATGGAGTTTTTGTGAATGTACGTTGAAAAAATATGTTTCTAGATATTTAAAAAGCTTCAAGCTTTTGTTATTGAAAAAAAAAAAAAAAAGTCATAGTCCTGTACTTTTTCCTTGGGAAATTTCAAATCATAATGGAATTATAGGAACTGAGACCTGAAAAGAAATATAATCAATATGATCAATGCTCATAAAAATTTTCAGTTTTCCTCACCTTCCATCCACACGTTCCCTTGAAGAAGCATGACCGTATGACTAGCTGTGACCAGAGAAATACATGGGAATAAGCCATGTATCACTTCCATTTCAAAGCATATACTTGCTTGTTAAGACCCACTTGCATTTTCTTTGTTTCTGCATCATCCAAGAAAGTTGTGTGCTCCAAATGACACAGCAACAGGAGCCTCATTCCCAGTCACCATGTAGCTGCATGGAGGAAGTTGCCTGGATCTTCAGAAGACTTTGAGTGAATATTAGAAGAAAAAGTGTCACTGATATTTTATTTTTTTTTCCACTAGAGCAGCAAGCTTTGCCTATCCTGAGTGATACCAGGACCTTTGAAATACTTGTTAGTTTTGCCTAAGGCTCTAAGTGAGGAACTGAAATCCACAAAGATTAAATAACTTAAATAAAGTCACATGTCTATCTAGAAGTAGATGTGTAACTAGAAACAATGTCTACCTCCTGATCTTGTGGCTTTTCACTTTTAAAGTATGTATGCCTTCTTCAGCGAATACTTCCCACAGTTTAAAATGAGTTTCTTGTCATAAGGCACGTGTAGCATGTTTAAAAAGACAAAAATACGCAGTAATCCATATGTTTTTTAAATAATAGAGTTCATTCAACTGTAATTTTCAAAACAACAACTTTCCGTGGCAGACATTTCTGTTTGTATTCATGAGAAGCCAAAGAAGTATCAAATTCATGTCTCTCATATACATTGTGCTTCAAAACTATCTGAAATAAATAAACTGAGGATCACATATTGCTTTACAGATACTAAGAGAAGTAATTAGTGATCCAATATCAAAGAAAGAGGAAACTTAATATTTTTGGCTGTGACAGCCTGTGAAAAATATTGTATATATACATCTACAAAAGCCAGAAATAACGTCTTAATAAAGTTCCAGAATTAAAATGATGTATTTTCAAGTCTATGCTAGAGTAAATTCAATAAAAATAAATTCATCTTAATTTTAAATAAAATCCAATATTGTTCCATAATTTTAATTGTTTTACTTGAAGGAAACAGTTCAATATGCCAGCACTTGGGCTGATTTAGGAATTAAACTAGAACCATCAAGATAGTCCATTTCAGGATCAAATTTACTGAGATATTGTTACCATTTTCTATTAAATCTAGGCAATTGTATTTTTGTTAATAACAGAATGAGTAAATGATAGTGCAGAATAATATAGCTAAATTGATCCATGAGAAGAAATGGAAATAAAGTAAAAACTCTTATGAAAATTTTTAACTTAAACTGTATTTCAATAAATCCTTGGATGACTCTTCTTTGGGAAATACCGAGGTCAGAAATCCTGTAAGTATTCTTTGGGTAATAAAAAGTATGTGTTCTTATCAATCTCAAGACACAAATTATTATTCTCATTATTTTTTAAGTTCGGTATAAACAGAGAGGGATTTTTTATCAGCATATTAGGTTTTGTTTGAGAAAGAAGTATAGAATCTACAGATTCAAATGTGATGCTTATTCTAAGCAAAGCATATATGATCTGAGTCATAGCTTAAAGAACACTCGACTAAATCAGTTTATCTAAGTATCTACCTTTTTTTTAATTCAAATGTCAAAATTGAGGGACAATAGCTGTAAATCTTTCTTGCATGCCAAATCTAAGAATTTTGGGATACTGAAACAACAAGAAGCTAGCAACTCTATCATCTATTTATATAAGTATGTCTGTTTATCAATCTATCATCTATCTCTCTATCCATCTAATCTATCATGCATATATACACATATAGATATTCTATTTCTCTCTCTCTCTCTCTTTTATTTTCCTGTTTTCTGCCTCTATTGTTTTTAGACATGGTTAGCTTTCCATTTGAAAATATGACAATATTTGGTAATTTCTGTAGAACCCCTCACTTTGATACTTGAATTTTTAGAAAAGTGTGCTATGTAGCCAAACTATGAAAATGAGAAAAAGATATTTTTCATGAGAAATTCC
>NW_004444286.1:297108-298524 GCF_000243295.1 Trichechus manatus latirostris | reverse complement strand
TTTGACTTAGTTTTTCTGATCTTTGCTGCGGATGGATGGTGTGGTGCTTCTGACTATAGTGCCATGTTGCTCGGAAATCTCCTGCTTTATTTTTATTCATAGCACTTATCACTCCTTGCCATCATATCAGATATTAATATGTCTAGTTGATTCTCATAAGTACTGACCTACCAGAATGTAAATTCCATGAAGGCAGAGCCTTATTGTTGCTTTGGTGTTGGTTACTTCTTTCTTACTTTATCATCTAAGAGAATAATTCTCATATACTATGGTCATAAAAATATTTATTGAGTGAAGGAATAAAAATCAGTCCGATGTCTAATTAGTAAATTATTAGACCAACATTACAATCATGAAATACTTACAGGATTAAAAAAAGGTAAGTTATCTACATCAAAACTCATGGAATTTGGGCAAAGTTATATTTGCAGGCAAACACATAGACATAAATTCTATCATTTTTAAATTATAGCATTACAAAACATTACAAAAGACATTCAAAATGTTAAATTAAGAAGGGACATTAAAAAACTATAAATTAGCCTTCAAAATGATAGAAGGATATATTGGTCCTCCATAAAGTAGTTCAAGTCTCAAAGTACATACACCTTATTTGAACAAAGGAAATCAACTATTACACATTAACATTTTTCTAAATTCTTCTATACACACACATACATAGATAAAGAAGAATCTAGGGAACTATGCAGTAAAATCTGTGAAAACCAGAACCTGTATAAGGTGGAAACCTGTCAAAGAAGGAAAACTCAAATATTTTCTACTAATAGAAAGCAATAGAAAAGTGGTAAGACTGCACCTTGTCAAAGGTGGAAAACTTTCAAGGCAGTCCCATTGAGTTCTGCTCTCGCAAGATTCACTGTATCATAATATTTACAGTGACTGTTATCTTATATGGAGTCCTGGTGGCACAGTGGTAAGCTGCTCTGCTGCTAACTGAAAGGTTTGCAGTTCAAACCCACCATCTGCTCTGTGGGAGAAATATGTGGCAGTTTGTTTCCATAAAGATTACAGCTTTGGAAACCTTATAGAGCAGTTCTATTCATCCTATAGGTTTGCCATGAGTTAGAATCGACTGGAAGGTAATGGGTTTAGTTGTTTGGTTTTTATTATTCTATAGTTAAATTATGAAGGAGACCTGGTGGCGCAGTGGTTAAAATGCTTGGCTGCTAACTGAAAGGTCAGCAGTTTGAACCCATTAGCTGCTCCGTGGGAGAAAGAGGTGGCAGTCTGCTTCCATAAAGCTTTACAGTCTTGGAAACCCCAGGGGGTCACTATGAGTTGGAATCAACATGAGGACCATGGGTTTGGTTTTGCTTTAGTTAGAGTATAGACTCATTGAGTCATTTAAAACTCTTTACAGTTTCCTGCATTTTAAAATTGTGGGTTAAAAAATAC
>NW_004444286.1:294993-296784 GCF_000243295.1 Trichechus manatus latirostris | reverse complement strand
CCCAGTAAAATTGTTTAACCTGACAATAAAATTTTTATTAATCTTCTTCTAGTGAAAAGTCATTAATGTTAATGAGTTTCATCATTTTTAAAGAAGAGAGAGTTTAAAAGAATATCGGTATACTTAGTGTGTAAACACCATTCAGGGTTTTAAACCGGGGAATTATTTAATATCCCTGGACACATTAAACATGTCTCATGACTAAATGGTCAGTTAGTAGAATGACTTATATTCAGTTTTGTCTGTGATGATGCTTTGTTGAATAAACATTTGGCCAGTTACTCAGTCTGACTGGTTTTAATTTTTTCCCCTTTAAATAATGACGTTGGACCAATTATATTCTATATTTACTTCCAGCTTCATCGTTGTATGCATCTATGTATTTTTTTTTTCATTTTGAGTTAAATCTCATTTGATGGTAATTCTCAATGACTCAGAGTGTAGATTAAAATAGATTTTCATCAGAAACAGGAAAAATTAAAATATTCTAGCACAGAACTATATTTGTTTAAAATTGCATTTTCATATGGAAGTAGGTCACTAGTTTTACTGAGATATTTCATCAGTTTTGAACATTTCATCACCTTGGAATTAAGTAGTAAATTTAAATTGTTTAAAAAGAATATTTTCAATATTTAAGGTTATGAAAGTTATATTAATTATAAAGAGCATAACAATAGTTTAAAAGAAGTAAAACTTCCTGACAATTCAGAATCCCCTGGCAGAAAATAATTGGTAACTTTTCTAAGTATAGATAAAGAAAAATTACTAGTATAATTAGGTTGGTAAAAGTTAGAACAGTGAGAGATTTTGCTTCCTGAGTATCAACATATATTATCAGTACAAATGTGTCCAAAATTCCCAGTTTCTTGATATATGTATTTTAGGTAGAAAATTATATACCAAGTTATTTATTTGTTTAAAAACAGACCCAAGTGACCTGGAAGAGTGAATTATCATAGGTAAGTTCCTACCTTTCCATTTTTTACTACCAAAAATTTTATATAAGCTCATCTATAAATGTTTTGCTCAAATTATTATAAAACTAAAATCAAAATCAATAACAGTGATAACCTTTTTAAGATTACACATTTAAATAGGTAATTTAATTACTATATTGATATTACTAAGCCACAGAATGTGAAATGAAAGTAGATATAATTTTAAAACTGATGATGTATTTAAATATAGTCAAGAATTATCAACAATTTTATTTATTTATTAACAATCTCTTACACAGTTTTTATTACATGCCAGACACTGTTCTGAATGATTTACCATGTTATCTCATTTAATGTTCAAGATAACCCCATGAGGGAGTTGCTATTTGTATTACCATTTGATCAGTGAAGATACCAAGGCCCACGGACTTTAGGTGATGCACCAGGTATCATGGCTAGTAGGTAACACAGCCAGCGTTTGAACCTGGCAATCTTACTCCACAGCCCGTGCTCCTTAACGTTATGCTACACATCCCTTTAAGAGAAAGGAAAATGAAGCTCAGAGAAGCTGTGTAACTTACACAGTCATATAGCTATTTAATGGAAAGCCCAGAATGAGCAAGATTCTCCTGAGTCACTTTAATATGTAATGAGTTGGGGAAAAACACAGTAAAATAATTTAAGAAAATCAGACTTTTTCCTGATATAAAGCATCTCATAGTTTCTACTAATTTCCTATTTCATTTTTCTAGAGGTGGAATATGAACACCCCTTTTTATCTGTGAACTGTCTCATAACATGAATGAAACTGGAGGACATTATGCTGAGTGAAATAAGTCAATCACAAAAG
>NW_004444286.1:273128-292188 GCF_000243295.1 Trichechus manatus latirostris | reverse complement strand
TCAACTTGAACTTGCATATGAACAATTGATGGTCTGTTCCACAGTCGGTACCTGACCTTGTTCTGACTGATGATATTGAGCTTTTCCATAGTCTCTTTCCACAGATATAGTTGATTTGATTCCTGTATATTCCATCCGGTGAGGTCTATGTGTACTATCACCATTTATGTTATTGAAAAAACGTATGTACAATGAAGAAATTGTTGGTCTTACAAAATTATATCATGTGATCTCCAGTGTCATTTCTATTACCAAAGTTATACTTTTCATCTATCAGTCCTTCTTCTTTGTTTCCAGCTTTCGCATTCCAATCTCCAGTAATTATCAGTGCATCTTGATTGCATGTTTGATCAATTTCAGACTGCAGAAATTGGTAAAAATCTTCAATTTCTTCACCTTTGGCCTTAGCGATTGGTGCATAAGTTTGAATAATAGTCGTATTAACTGGTCTTCCTTATAGGAGCATGGATACTACCTAACAATGACAGCTTTGTACTTCAGGATAGATCTTGAAATGTTCTTTTTGATGATGAACACTACACCATTCCTCTTCAGTTTGTCATTCCCAGTATAGTAAACCATACAATTTTGTAAAAACAGCATGGAGATTTGTCTGACCTCCTCTAACTTCACAAGGGAGAAAGAGAATCAACATCAACCACCCAAGGCTGATTCCTATAAGGCAGGGGTCAGACATGCCTCCTCTCTCCACCATCTTTACCAGTTCTGACACCAACCATCCCTCCCAAGGTACTCTCTACTTCTCTGCTAGGTTCAATAATTCATTGCAATGGCCACACAGAACTCACAGACCATACTCATGATTATGGGTTTTATTAAGGAAGTAACAGGTACAATTCAGGGTCAGGAACACTCAGAATACAGTTCTTCCATCAGAACATTTTCTTCCCAGCCATGCTTGAAGGCATGACTCTCTCTGGCCTTTGACTTCTGCCCGAAGGCACTCAGCTTTCTCTCTCCGTGGGCTGGGAAGCCCCCTGCACCATCTCCTGCTGCCAGGTCTCTGCTGGGGGGTCTCTGCTGCCGGATCTCTCCTGCCACCCCTTCTCACCATCTTTAGCCTTACAGCTTGCTCTCTCTCTCGGTCTCCTGCTTTCCGCAGCTTCTCAGCACGGGGATCCTGGATCCAAAGCATTTGCTGGCTCCTGGCTGTTCTCCCTTCATGGTGGTGGTATCTTCTCTCTCTTGCCTCTAGGGCGGCTCACCTCAAGCCTAGTAGGATGATAAAACTGATTAATGCCTTTGATGGGTCACAATTACCATACCTGCACAATCCCACCCAATCATTTGGGTGGGAGTTACAAAACCATGGCTAAAAAGACCACATACAAAAGTGATCTATCACATAGAAGATTTTCTGATTCAAAATGTCCAGTACCATCCCAATTCAGCTCACTAATACCTAGGATATAGATGTTTATGTGTCCTATTTCATTTTTGATGACTTCCAATTTTCCTAGATTCACACTTCATGCATTCTACTTCCCAATTATTAATGGATGTTTGTAACTGCTTCTTCTCATTTTGAGTCGAGCCAAATCAGTAAATAAAGTTCCCGAAATCTTGACTCCATCCACATCATTAAAGTCGACTCTGCTTTGAGGCAGCAGCTCTTCCCCAGTCTTCTTTTGAGTGCCTTCCAACCTGAGAGGCTCATCTTCCTGCACTATGTCAGACAATGTTCTGCTGCTATTCATAAGGTTTTCACTGACCAGTTACTTCAAAAGCAGACTGCCAGATCGTTCTTCCTAATCTGTCTTAGTCTGGGAGCTCAGCTGAAACTTATCCACCAATGGTGCCCCTACTGGTATTTGAAATACCAGTGGCAAAGCTTCCAATATCACAGCAGCATGTAAGCCACCACTGTATGACAAACTGACAGACATGTGGTGGAAATATATACATACATACACATATATATACCAGTGTTTATTAGTGGTTAGCAGTGCAACGGAGGGGAAAAGGAGGAATTATTGCTTGGAAATGAATAATGGTCAGGATTGAACAACCTGATAGATATAATTAATGTCACTGAATTGTACATGGAAGATTGTTAAATGGCAAATGTTTAGTACCTATATATTTGCCACAATTAAATACAAACAAAACAAAAGCAAAACAAAGAATAGCAAATACAAATGCCTTCAAATTCAGGCAGGGTATAACTAAACTATATTGTATATTCATTATGTAAGCGATGTATTAGGAAATATGTGGTGACTGTAGCAAACTGCATTTAAAGGGGTCAGATGACTGCAACTTAACCTCAGCCAGTTTTTGGCATGGAAGTGTGTGGACCCAGTGGTGGAAGATCTAAGAGTTTTTACTTTGATGCAAAAATGTATAATGTGAAAATGCTGGCCCTTTGTGTGTGGGGGAGATGGGGAGGGGGTAAACTGAATTCAGAAACCTGTTCCGGACCACTTTTGCAGGCAGTTCTCAGCCTCTGAAGTAAATAATCTTAGGTAGAAGTTTGTGTTTTTATTTGTTGGAAGGTGATCAAATACTTGTATGAAAATTTATTTAGAATGATCGTGATCTGTTTCTTGGTGAAGCAGCTTAGATGTACAGAAAAAATAGTGATAAATGTGTGACAATTTTCAATACATTTTTTCATAGTTGGAAATAGACATATCTTGTTTCTCCAGTTTTAAAAATAGATCAAATCTATTCTTGCTTAAAGTAATTATACTATTGTGCACTCACATTTACCTAAATAATATTTAAAGACAGAACCAATTGAAAGTGAAATTGAATTAAACTAAGGTATCCTACGGTATGGCATTGTGTGCTGATAGGTTATAATTGATCAGATATGCAAATGTCATCTATAAATGTAATAAGCTGTGCATACAAAGTGGATTAAATATAAGATGATTAAAAATATAACATGTCATTAGCATGTGAGACGATGAAGCATAAAAAGATTGAGCTCAATTGCTTCATAAATAATGCAGTAAAACGCAATCGATTTTAGAGGGCACTTGTATTAAATTGTGACTCTTACAGAAACAACATTTCTTATAAATGTATTCTATACATTTGAACACTCAAAAAGTTAATGGTTCAGAAAGAAGTTTAGTGTCTTAATAAGAAACAGAATTAGTCTCTGTAATTGGTGTTAGAAGGCTTACCTATATGTTCTCCTCACATCTGGCTGTGCTTACTATCATGCTGCCTGTATAACTTTGTTCTATTTAAAGATTTCTGAATCAAGTCTTTTTGGAGGACTGTGTATAAGCTTCAGACGTATTCTTCATGGATTGTAAGCCTCAAAAGTACTCTTTAGACTTACAACACAGCTTTACTGCATTTGCTTGCTCCAATTTTTTCTTTAGTTCTCACCCCACTCCTCGCCACTCCAACCCCCCAAGGAAGACAAGCTATATGAGAAAGATGCGTTAGCAGAGGGAGAAATATGACTTTTCTAACAGAAGTCGTGATATACGTTTGGGAATGGAGGTTGCTTGTAATTTTTGCTAGCAATTTTTGGACTAGAAGTATGACTAGAATCCAGTAGACCTATTACTAGAACAAAATGAACATCATTGTGCAGCATGTTATGGGTCATGGGGCTTGAATTCAAAATATGACTATTGTATACCAAGTCCTGTACTACAAGACATTGTCTTGTTTAAAGCCCTTATAGCTCATTGCCCTCTAGTCAATTCTGACTCGTAGTGACCCTATAGAACAGAGTGAACTGTCCCATAGGATTTCCAAAGAGCAGCTGGTGGATTTGAACTGCTGACCTTTTAGTTTAATGATGAAAATTCAAGACACAATATACTCAAGTAATTTTTCCAAAGCTACACAGATCCTGAAAGAGAGTTGGCACTCAGACACAACTGTAATTGATTCAAAACTCATATTTAAATAACAGTATTCTATTGACTCCTTATTTACACATTAAGGATGTATTTTCCTCATTTGTCCTAGGAATTTCATGGCACATAAATCCTATATAGTGCACTGGATGGTAAGTAATATGTTTTACAAAAATGACTCAAATCCTAGAATCCAATGTAAAATGTTATGAAGAAGGTGGGAAGAACCAGCTAAGAAGCCTTGTAGGACAAACTTAAACCAGATAATACCTGTATGAAATAAAAGGTGAAATTCGATTTATTTTTTATTTAGATGATAATCAAACACAAATTCAGATTTAATTCAGGGCCAGACTGTATATGATTTGTGAAATAAATGAAGTTTGTCATTTTCTTTTTCCATTAATTTTAGTAATGTCAGATTACCCAATTGGTACATGCCAAGACCGTCTCTCAAATAAGAAAGAAGTTGTTTTGAATAATTTCCTACTTGGTATTTAAAAATTCATTGAAATAGCTCCAATAAAAAGTCAAGGAGGGAGAACCTTGTTACTCTTCCTTATATTTGACTTGTACCATGCCTTAAAAATGTACTTGCATATTTAACTGAACATTGTGTATGGAAAGTATTGCAAATTCTTCAATACTTGAAATCTGACCCAACATTTCTCTGAAACAACAACCCTCTTCTATTTATTTCAGTTCCTTCCCATCCTAATGGAGTTAAGAAGACCACTATATATGAAACAATGTATCATTAGTTATACATTTCTGGCATGTGTTACAAAGGAATTACCTTTGGACAGGCAAGAATGCCTTCACTCTTTGACAGAACAGTTAGGCTGCCTTAGCCATGACTGATCAGAAAGAGCCTTCAGATAAATCTGTATCCTAGAAAATCAGTTATTGCCAGAAGTGTTTTGTTAAAGACTAGAAAGCAATATGGGTAAGACCAGATCGCTGGGAATTTTATTGTGCTTTTCTCTAGGAGATAGGAAAAATCTTTGGAATTTTTTGGTCCTCCCTCACAGGTTGTTAAAAAATTTGAAATAACTGTTGAAAATAAAATGTGGTTCTACTGAAAAATACCAAATGTTATAGGGACATATGAGCTGGTTACTAGTTATGTTATAGCAAACACCAAGGGGTGTAAAACAGTTCTTACCTTTAAGCCACTTGTGGAGAGGGAATAATGAGCGCTATTCTTAGGAAAGGACACACATGGAATTATTTGATACTTTGGAGAAAGGAACATTTACATTCCTGCTAGGGGGATTTGAAGGCTTTGGTGAAGAGGTGCTAGTGCTTGAAAATCTCTGTGCTAAGAATCTTCGTTCTGCAAAGGACAAAAGACAGCTACTGGAGCTGTAATGAAGAGAGCAAAATCAGAGTTCAGAGGTCTGAGACATAGCCCCCTGACTTTTTTTTCCTCTTTGCAGAAAAGGTAAAATGACAATGGTGACAGGATCATCTACTGTGGGCTTAAGCTGTTAAACAGCAAACCCTGGCTATATTATTACACTCAGGAGGGTTGTCTAAAAGTGTGTCATAGGAAGTAGCATAAGGTCAGTGGCTTCTGTGCTTTAGGGAAAGCTTTATGTGGCAATTAAACTGGAATTAGCTCTATTCTTGTCAAAAGCCACAAACCCTTGAGGTATTATTAAAGAAAGCTACCTGACTAATCAACCAAACTAACACTGTGGCCAAGATTCTCATGCCTCAAGTGGGTTAAACCAAGTAATCAGGGAATTTACATAATGGAGGCTACGTGAGGCCTAATTTGGCTAGCATGGTTCTTATGCTGTAATTTCTCCAAAGTACAAGAATGGAGAAATAGGTTTGTTTGTTTGCTTGCTTGCTGCTTCCATAACTGTAATCATTTTGCTTTGTCTTTTTGTTATTGTTTGTTTGTTAATCTTTCTGCGTGGGCTAGAAAAAATATTATTTGCCTACTTAACATATTCTTAGGATTGCTTCCAAATATTCAGCTAATATTCTTCTAATACCCTCTTCAATTTCTAACCCCAAAACATGAACATCCCTTGATGGCCATAAGTGATACTAAGATAATGCAAGAGAAGAATGAAAAGTAGAAACTAAAGTTGGGTACAAGAAAGTGGGAAGTCAGAAATCTGAACACTCTTTTGATAACTGGTCACCAATAAAGTTGTCAAGTCACAGGTTAAGTCTGAACGAGTTCTCCAATGCGCTTCACATTTTGCCTTTACATTGGGTAACTCCCATGTTACTGAACACGTACTTAAGTCAGCCAATTACTTTTGAACTTCTATTATGTTTCAGGAAATATGCAGATGAATAATGTATGGTCTGTTTCCTCAAGTTACTTATATTGTATTTAAGTCAGACTAGCAAAAGTAGGTGACTTTAAGCAAATGCAATATGTACAGCATACTTTTATATACTTGAGGGAAGGTAAAAGTTCCTAGAAAGGGCATTACCTAAGCTGAGATAAGATACAAAGATGGCACAGCTAGATTTATCTCAATTGAGGTTAATAATATCAAGCCAGGACTTATCATTTAACATGTAATTGCATATGAGTACACACACACACGCACACACACACACCAATATATATATTGGTGTATGTATGGCAAAATACTCATATAGATATGTGTATAAATATATATATTTACATGTATACGTTTATGATAGAATATAATATTATATATATACATGCACACACACATGTCACAGTACTCCTGAAGTTTAATTGGAACATGGATTTACGGAAAAGCCTAGACTTACTTGGGCCTTGTTTTACATAATTACCCCCATGTACTATTGGAGAACCACTACCCATCTATTTATCATACTGTAGTGACTTGTGTGTTGCTGTGGTCCTGGAAGTTATGCCACTGGTATCTCAAATATCAGCAGGGTCATGCATGGTGGACGGGTTTCAGCAGAGCTTCCAGACTACCACAGACTAAGGAAAAAAGCCTGGTGATCTAGTTCCCCAAAAATTAGCCAATGAAAACCCTATGGATCACAACAGAATATTGTTAGTGCTGGAAGATGAGCCCCCTAGGTTGGAAGGCACTAAAAATACACGGTGGCTGCAACAGTGGGCTCAACCATACCAGTGATTTTGAAGATACTGCAAGACAGGGCGATGTTTTGTTTTGTTGAAAATGTGGTCAACATGAGTCAGAGCTGACCCAATGGTAACTACAACAACTACTGTGGCAAGGGAAAATCATTGGGAAATAATTCTAATGCTTACCTCAAACATATAAGGGGTTATGTTCCATTTTATGTCATCATCAAATGGAGCCAAGGGCCAACCCTAGATGTGCTATCAAGTGTTGTTTAATCTAAACAGATACGAGTAAGGTTTTTTGAAAGGGCTGTGTTGCCCTGCGGCCACCACCAGAGGGCTCAGCAGGAATTGTTCTTCAAGTAACACTCTAAAGTAGACACTGAAACAGCAACTTTGTGCTATTTAGCCACAGAGGGGTCTGGGAAGATGACACAGGAGGGCTTAAACAGATGCCATCAGGAGCAGTTACAAGTTTCTACTGAAGGAAGCAAATGTATTCAGCTTCTGAAATTCCTGCCATTGGCAGTCACTGCTGCCCACATGCTTCACCAGGAGCATCTGCTAAATTCTGAGATCATGCTGTTGTTCCCTAATGATTTCCAACAGGGAAGATTAGAATAAGCAGGATTTTAAGCAAAATGACAGGGCTACAGACAGAAAAGAGATGACACCTGTCCTTTATTAATTTATGCTTCCATTTGTCCATCTGTAAAATAGGAAGAGTAAATCCTACTTCATGTGTTGTTTTTAATATTAAATTAGAATGTATTTTTAAAGACTGTATTATAGACAGAATAATGACATGTTGATGTTATTTTACATGGCAAACAGGACTTTGTGGATGTGTTTAATTGAAGAACCTTGAGATGAGGAGATTGTTCTGGATTATCTGGGTGGACTCAGTATAATCATACTGCCACCACCATCACCAGTTGCCTTTGAGTCTACGCATGGTGATCCCATGTGTGTCAGAGTAGAACTGTGCTCTGTAAGGTTTCCCGTGAGTGATTTTTTTCTGAAGCAGATCATCAAGTCTTTCCTCCAGTGTGTCTCTGGGTGGACTCGAACTTCCAACCTTTTGGTTAGTATTCACCCTTAGCACCACCTAGGGACTTCCATGTAATTACAAGTGTCCTTATAAAAGGGATGCAAGAGGGTCAATGCCTAATTAATGTGACTACAGAAGCTAAAGTTGGAGTGATACACTTTAAAGATGAAAGAGAGGACCATGAGCCAAGGAATACAGGCGAAGGCAAGAGGCATCTAGAAGATGGAAAAGGCAAACAGATTCCCCCATGGAGCCTCCAGAAGGAACATAGCCCTTCCAAGACTCTGGTTTTCTCTTTGTAACACTCATTTTGGAATTCTGACTTCGATAGCTGTAATATAATAAACTTGTGATGTTTTAAGCCACTAAGTTTGTGATGATTTTCTTACAGCAACAAAAGGAAACTAACACAGACTCCTACAATATCTATCATTGAGGAGCTTGCTAGTAAATGGATATCATAATATTAATTCTTTACATTATATATATTCTTTCAAAAAGACTTGCTTAGGAATCAATAGCACACTTGGTTAATTTATAAACTATTATTTATGAGACCACAGATATTCTGGATGGTACTTTGCATATATAATTTCTATACCTCACATCATTATAATCAATATTACCACTATTATTCTTACTTGTAAATGAGAAGATAATATTCACTCTGAGTACCAAATCAGTCCATTAAATCATTCAATCAAGCAACAAATATGTAGAACAGGATGTGTAGTTGGTATGTGTATATTTAATAAATATCTGTTGTACAACAAAAACCACATAAAATAGTTAATTTCAATGTTAGCATTTATTGAGTTCCTATTATAGCACAGATAGTATTGCAGGGGTTTGACATATATTATTCCTATAGTGATCATTTATTTGACACAAACTAGATATTATTATTTCTATTTTTTCTCACTTGTTTAGAATTTCTAAGAGCATAAAATCTACTTTTTACTTAATCAGAGTTTTCTAGATAGGGTGCAAAATAAAAACAATGGTTAATTTCTCTTAAGCCTTTTTTCGACTCTTGATCTTCCTGATTTTTAAATTTTTTCCATCCAGTAGCTCTGACCTTCATTTAATGATAGCAATGTTTATTTCATGTCTTTACTGATCCTAATTTACAGATCTATCTTGGAAGAAGTACAGCCAGAATGCTCCTTAGAAGTCAGGATGGCGAGACTATGTCTCACATACTTTGGACATGTTATCAGGAGGGATGAGTCCCTGGAGAAGGACATCATGCTTGGT
Source organism: Trichechus manatus latirostris (assembly GCF_000243295.1). Classification (NCBI taxonomy): domain Eukaryota; kingdom Metazoa; phylum Chordata; class Mammalia; order Sirenia; family Trichechidae; genus Trichechus; species Trichechus manatus. The sequence continues at coordinate 282,971 of NW_004444286.1, read as the reverse complement.
AAAGAAGAGGGTCAGCGGAAAAGAGGAAAACCCTCAATGAGATGGATTACACAGTGGCTACAATGGGCTCAGGCATAACAAGGACCCATGAGGATGGTACAGGACCGGGCAGTGTTTCTTTCTGTTGTTCACAGGGTTGCTTTGAATCAGAATCAACACAACGGCACCTAACAACAACAACAAGCATTTCCTGATGATCATTCTATGGCATCATAAAAGGAAAAGACCCTTGTTTCTTCTAAATACTTTCAACTTATGTAACAAAAAAAGACATATATTAGACAAAGTTAAGTGGGTTTATTTATACAACACATATAGACATCGTGTTCCATAGCTCTTGACTAACTGGAGATTAACATATGGTATTCATAATAATTGTAGACGTTCCTATAATTCACAAACTGATCCTTGTAGCCTGATTCTAGCCTGTATCCTTGATGATCACATTTTCTGAATCTGAGACTAAGCTATTTAATGTGACAAATATTTTTTTAATTCTCAAATTGCTAATTTATTTCTAGGAAAAGTTTATTTCAAATATAAAGGCATTACATCACAAAAATAACTTCCATATTTACCTCCTTCTTTAATTGTACTGCCACTATCCTCCTTCCCCTCTACAGTTAGATATAAGCTCTGCAAAGGCTAAGAGGGACTATTTGTTCATTTTTATGTTGACAGTACACAACAACATACCAGAATATGATAGATCTCAATTTGTTTATGTAAATAAATTTAATAAATCACCAAAACTGTAAGAAATGCAATTTTAAAAATAGGAGGAAACATCCTAAAAAAAAAAAAAGACAGAAGTTATTTGTTTTGGAATTAATAGCACATTAATTGATAATTTATTAGCTACCATTTATTAAGTGTGCTTTTAAGTCTGTTGTTGTTAGGTGCCATAGAGTTGTTTCTGACTCATAGCGACCCTATGTACAACAGAACAAAACACTGTCTGGTCCTGCGCCATGCTCACAATCATTGTCATGCTTGAGCCCATTGTTGCAGCCACTGTGTTAAGCTATCTCGTTGAAGGTCTTCCTCTTTTTCACTGACCCTCTACTTTACCAAGCACGATGTCCTTCTCCAGGGACTGATCCCTCCTGATAACATGTCCAAAGTATGTGAGATGTAGTCTCACTATCTTTGCTTCTAAGGAGCATGCTGGTTGTACTTCTTCCAAGACAAATTTGTTCATTCTTTTGGCAGTCCATGGTTTATTGAGTATTCTTCTCCAACACCACAGTTCAAAAACATAAACTCTTCTTCGGTCTCCCTTATTTATTGTCCAGCTTTTGCATGAATATGAGGCGATTGAAAACGACATGGCTTGGGTCAGGTGCACCTTAGTCTTCAAGGTGACATATTTGTTTTTCAACACTTTAAAGATGCCTTTTGCAGCTGACTTGCCCAATGCAATGTGTCTTTTGATTTCTTGACTGCTGCTTCCATGGTTGTTGATTGTGGATCCAAGTAAAATGAAATCCTTGACAACTTGGATCTTCTCCCCATTTATCATGATGTTGCTGGACCAGTTGTGAGGAGTTATTTTTCTTTATGCTGCGGTGTAATCCATACCGAAGGCTGTGGTCTTTGGTCTTCATCAGTAAGTGCTTCAAGTCCTCTTCACTTTCAGCAAGCAAGTTGTGTCATCTGCATATAGCAGGTTGTTAATGAGTCTTCCTCCATTCTTGAAGCCACTTTCTTCTTCATATAGTTCAGCTTCTCAGATTATTTGCTCAGCATACAGATTGAATAGGTATGGTGAAAGGATACAACACTGATGCACACCTTTCCTGACTTCAACCACGCAGTATCTCCTTGTTCTATTCCAACAACTGCCTCTTGGTCTATGTACAGGTTCCACATGAGCACAATTAAGTGTTCTGGAATTCCGATTCTTTGAAATGTTATCCGTAATTTGTTATGGTCTACACAGTTGAATGCCTTTGCATAGCCAATAAAACATAGGTAAACATCTTTGTGGTATTCTTTGCTTTCAGCCAGGATCCATCTGACATTAGCAATAACAGCCCTGGTTCCATGTCCTCTTCTGAATCCAGCTTGGATTTCTGTCAGTTTCCAGTCATTATACTGCTGCAGTCACTTTTCAATGATCTTCAGCAACATTTTACTTGCATCTGCTATTAACGATATTGTTCGATAATTTCCACACTTGGTTGGTTCACTTTTCTTGGGAATAGGCATAAATATGGATCTATTCTAGTCTATTGGCCAGGTAGCTCTCTTCCAAATTTCTTGGCATGGACAACTGAGCACTTCCAGCACTGTATCCATTTGTTGAAACATCTCAATTGATATTCCATTAATTCCTGGAGTCTTGTTTTTCGACAATGCCTTCAGTGCAGCTTGGACTTCTTACTTCAGTACTTTCGGTTTCTGATCATATGCTACCTCCTGAAATGGTTGAACATCGATCAATTTTTTTTTTTTTTTTTGGCATAGTGACTCTGTATTCCTTCCATCTTCTTTTGATGCTTCCTGTATTGTTTAATATTTTCCATGTGGAATCCTTCATGATTGCAACTCAAGGCTTTAGTTTTTTCTTCAGTTCTTTCAGCTTGAGAAATACTGAGTGTATTCTTCCCTTTGGTTTTCTATTTCTAGCTCTTTGCCCATGGCATTATAATACTTTACTTTGTCTTCTCGAGCCACCCTTTGAAATCTTCTGTTCAGCTCTTTTACTTCATCATTTCTTCTAAGGAAGCTAATCATCTAGTACTGGTCCCTCCAATATTCAAACATTTACTTAAACATCTTAAGTTGTCACACGGTCTGAGACACTTTATCATTTATTTGTGCCATATTTGTTCCCTTTCCATTCTTTTACTAAATTTCTTCCTTCTGTTGATAAATTCTGTTGATAAACCTGCCTGTATATTTTTTGTTAAAGTTATTCTAGATATATATTGTAACTCATTCTCAGTTTCTACTTTTCTAGAATATCTTCCCCAACTTCTTGAACTTACACTGAACTGCTTTTTTTCTGAGCTCCTGTGGTTTGTAACTATGTCCTTTATAATTACTTCTTTTTTTCTAGATTACCTATTGCCTAGTTCTTTGCACCACAGCTTTTAATCAACAAGTTCTTTGCTTCTATTTTAATAAGCTAATTTTTCCAAGAACAAGAAACATGCCTTGTTCTCCTTTTTTTTATATGATTCCTATGTGTAGTAGCTATGTAAGTTTTATGAGGTCTGGGATTTTTCTGTTTATTCACCTCTGTATTTATTACCTGTAACACGAAGTAGATGTTCAGTAAATATCTGTGGAATCAGTAAATATTTATCAGCAACATTTCATCTGTGTAATTTCTGAGACAAGAGGTTTACTGCAGCAAATATAAGAAACTTGATAACCTCACACACTTCCCAAATTGAGAAAGAAACATGTTTGAGGATTATGCCTTGGCCCCCTCTCTAGCAACAAGTCTGTCTATATTTCATGATTTACTGCTGAATTTAGCCCTTGATATAAAAATGTGCTAGGAAATCAGGAAGCTTGGCAGTGGCGGGAAAGGTATATGGAATTCTCTCCATATGCTTAGAAGAGAGTAGAAACTAGTAGCACAGGAACTAAGTAAAAATCTCTTAGGGTAGCCTGCAAATTACAATTGTAGGGCCTATAATTGTTTCATATTTAAAACCTAAAATCAGAAGACTTGAATTATTTTATTCAAGATCATGGAGATATTGTACGTAGCCTAGAAGATTTAGATCATCCAAAAGTATTTTTCTTGAACGTGTATCAATAGCCATTTTAATTATACTCACTTACAAACTGTGAACCACATCTCTAATCTGAATCAAAATATGTCAGGAATGTGAACCTATCAAAATTTTTAGTGGCTTGGTCCTTCATGAGTATAAAAGTTCACATCTAATGATCATTCACGGTGTCAGAATTAAACATCATTTATTAAACTTGGCTCATATCTTAGGATTATATTGTTACAAGTGAGATTCAATGAATGATTACATTTTAAAAAATGAATTTGATAATAGAGATAACTTTTTTATTATATCATCTGATTTAATAAGTTTAAGTTGTTCAAAGTCAAGAGGAAAAGTAATTTTACTCTTTAAGGAAATATAATTCTATACTGTGGGAAGAAATGGATCTTGCTTTTTCCTATGATCTTCTTTAGCTCAAACAAATGCATTAGAAGGTGTTCTACCTGTGGATTGTGACTTTTCTCTATTCTGCAAAGTGAGGAAAATATCCAGAACGCTACTAAACATGACTACAGGTTCTGATTCACCTCAAAACTAGTACCACAGGAGTTCTAAAGATCTTATCTAAAACTATGTTCATGAACTCTATACTGAATCTTTCTTATATGAACTCAAATTGACAGTTGTTTGTAAATTGATTTAAATATGAAATGTTGTGTTAGAAAATACTCATAATTTATTAGATTGCTGAGAGAATGTAGGTCTCAAGGACACCAGTAAAAACACAGTTCATACACAGGCACTGGATAGAATAATGCTTACTTACAAGGAAGAGAAGCAAGTAAGATTAGCTTTAATAGTAGTTATCTGTCCCCCATTGCCAGCCAGTCACTCCTCGAAACCAAATCAAATGCTGGACTGCACACCCCTTTCCTGCTGCACGTGAAGAACTTCCTTCCCTCCCGGGTGGGAAATGATATAGTAATTAAGTTGGCCAGGTTTCATGTGCCACATGCATAAACAGAACAAACAAGTATCTGATCAGGCCTGTAACAGGGAGATATCTCCAAACAAGGCAAAATGCCCAGTGAAAACTGTCTATCTTGCTGGAAGAAGATGTTCCATGCCTGAGGCCCTGATGAGGCAGGCTGGAGGAGCGGCAGAGAGTCTGAAGTGGGCTGCTTTCCCAATAGTAGGAAAGAAGGAAATAAAAGCTATTTTCTTGGTCCTTCTGGTAACATATATGAGTTGCAAAAAAACTTTAACAACGCTCCTGGTTTTATTTTAAAATTAAAAACAAAAATCCCTAAGATAAATTAGACATTTTCATTGGTTTTGTTGGGTCAAATGTGTAAAATTATAAAACCAATAAATAAACAAACAAAGCACTCTTCAGGTTGAAATAATTTTATTTTTCATATGCTTAGTTGTCTTTACTATTTTATTTAGTTTGGTTGTGTTTCATTTGATTACTTGTTCCCTCTCCATAACTTTTTTTTTTTTTTTATTTCACACTATTTTTTTCTTCTTAATGTCCTGGCATCTCTTTCAACTCCCATTAAAATTTAGGAACTCTATAGTTTATACTGCTATTTTTCGTTGTGGTTGTAGGTATGGTTGCTTTTAACATTCTGGGAGTTGCGTGAGTCAAGTTGGCAAATTTATAAGGCAACTGAAATTATCAACTAGATAATGAATAAGAAAAGGTAACCATTTTGCATAAATTCTTTTATTATTATTATTTTTTCCTATTTTTTAAAACCAATAAATCATTTCAGTCCTGAAGCTTCTGTTAGAAGGAATTTGAAATTATTGAAAATCTTACGTATTTGAGGATTCAAGCCTCTTTTGTTACAGAGGCAAAAATATGGGCCTGAAAAACCAAGAGACTTATCAATAATCAGTGATGTTTGGTTTTGAAATTAAAACGCTGGTTTCTCTTTCTAAATTTTTTCTTAAAACTTGCTTTAAAAGAGCTATTGTCATGTGATATACTTAAAAGAAATTATGGTACATTTCCACCCTTCTCTGTGTTTTAAAAAATTGAGAGTTGCCTTGACAAGAAGTGATTAACAACCTTTAAAATGATTATTAGAGAAAACTAGAAGAAATTTTTATAATATATATGCTTTGTTAAGTTAGCACACACACACTGAGGCTGGCCTTTTCCTTTCTCTTATTTAATCAGCAGAACACTTATGTCTGATTCCTTTCCCTATCTTTTCATTAGAAAGCAATAGTTTTTTTTTTTTTTAGTAGTGAAAGAAAAGCTGAATTTAACTGAAAACAGCAAAAATGTTTTACAACACAGCCTAGTTGTCTAATTCATAAATCATAACAATGAAATAATGTGGGCTTTCTTTACTTGGATACTTTTTTTCATGAATAAGTCCAAGCAAAGGATTTCTCTGATGATTAAGATGCTTTAATTCCTTGTAAATACTTAAATGAATTACTTCGTGGGATGAGAAAGGGGTGGATTAAGTACCAGATATGTGAATTAGGTGATACTCAAGGATCTTTGAGATTGCAGATTTAAAGAACTTGATATCTTCTGTGGCAGAGATAAAATACATTCAATATAGCTCACCTCTGTGTGTGGGCTGGGGGTAGGGTGGGGAGGTTCCTTTGTTTAAAAAAAAAAAAGAAAATAACTTATCAGATGTTGTTTTTCCAAAGCCATTCCAGTTGATGGGGAATAAATGGTGATATGCAGGAATGTAATGTAAACTTTTCAATTAAAGATGATTTTGTATCTTTCAGTTTAAAGCGATACTATTTTTCCAACTAAGTCGTTGAGTATTTGTTGTCTTTCAGGATTTGTCAGCCTCCTACTCCTTCATCTTCCCAACATACAGAAGTTTATGTATACAGAAATACTTCCTCAGTGACTATAAGAAGTAATTTCTGACTAGTTGTAATTGACAATTATATATATATATACTATTATGTGTATATAGTAGTAATATACATAATATGTATTTTATTTAACTAAATGTAGCTGAATATAATGAGAAGGTGAGTAAAAAAGTAGAAGGATATAATTTGAAAAAAAAAGTTCAATAGATAGAGCTCTAACAGATATTGTATATAGATCAAACGGCAGTTTTTCAAACAGAACAAGGGGATACTGCCTGGTTTAAAGTCAGGAAAGGTGTGCATCAGGGTTGTATCCTTTCACCATACTTATTCAATCTGTATGCTGAGCAAATAATCTGAGAAGCTAGACTATATGAAGAAGAACGGGGCATCAGGATTGGAGGAAGACTCATTAACAACCTGCGATATGCAGATGACACAACCTTGCTTGCTGAAGGTGAAGAGGACTTGAAGCACTTACTGCTGAAGATCAAAGACCATAGCCTTCAGTATGGATTACATCTCAACTTAGAGAAAACAAAAATCCTCACAAATGGATCAATGAGCAACATCATGATAAACAGAGAAAAGACTGAAGTTGTCAAGGTTTTCATTTTACTTGGATCCACAATCAACACCATGGAAGCAGCAGTCAAGAAATCAAACAACGCATTGCAATTCTGCAAAATGTGCTGCAGAAGACCTATTTAAAGTGTTAAAAAGTAAAGATGTCACTTTAAGGAATAAAGTGGGCCTGACCCAAGCCACTGTGTTTTCGGTCACCTCATATGCATGCAAACGCTGAGCAATGAATAAGAAAGACCTAACAAGACTGATGCCTTTGAATTATGATGTTGGCAAAGAATATTGAATATACCATGGACTGTCAAGAGAATGAACAAATCAGTCTTGGAAGAAGTACAGCCAGACTGTTCCTCAGAAGTGAGGATGTTGAGATTTCTTCTCACATACTTTGGACATGTTACCAGAAGGGACCAGTCGCTGGAGAAGAACATCATGCATGGTAAAGTAGAGGGTCATTGAAAAAGAGGTAGTCCTTCAATGAGATGGATTGACACAGTGGCTGCAACAACGGGCTCAAGCATAGCAACATTGTGATGATGGCACTGGACAAGTGAGTGTTTCCTTTTGTTGTACATAGGGTCACTATGATTCGGAACCTACTCCACAGCACCTAACAACAACAACAATAACAGATATTTGATCTAAGTTGGTACCTAGAATAATGATAGGTAAAAAAAAACAAAACCTAACTTGTTGCTGCTGGTTAATGTTCTGTGTTATTGGTTCAGGAGCAGATGAAAATAAAAGATCAAAGTTGTATACTGTACACACAGATTGAATGTGATTAAGCACTGATCGCTACAAGGAGAGGAAATAATATTTTATTGTGTGAAAGGATGTCCATTGTTTATTATGTCTTAAGCATATGAAGCTCACACAGATAAAGACAAGGTGGTAGATGCTCTAGAAAAGGAACAGAAAGTGGAAAAATGATATTATTCATTGGTCTGAACAAAGAAAGTCCAGCCAGAACTCTTCGTTTATAGAAGGGTAAGCTTTGAAGAAGGAAGGCGTATTGGGTTTAATTGTGAAAGACTTTGTGACTTCTCTGGTCCAAATGATATTATTTCAACCACATAATCAACAAGAAAAAGGGTGATTTCCTAGAAGGGAATTCTTAGTCATTTCTCATTTTTCTGCTGAGAATTTTATATATTTTGTTTGTTTGGATAAAAACAAAAAATAGTACTGTCCTTTTCCTCCTCATATTTTTCTCATTCAGGAATCTCTTAGCAATTCTTTCACTTTTAGTATCCTATCTTGTAAAGTTATTTTTTCTGGAGTCATCATGACTTCAGAGGTTTTCAGGATATATTAACATAACTAATTAATTAATATTCTTGGTGTTATTGTTTCCTCCATGATTCTTTGTTTTTGAATAAAAAGGGTGGTTTGTAAAACATCTTTGGCAGGGCTTCATTAAGGATAATGCCAAATAACCTGATTAATAGATTCAAGAATGTGGCTAAAATTCTAATAAAATTTGACTTCTAGGTATGTCTATCATATGAATTAATGTAAGCCATGAATTTCATTAAGAAAATATTGCATAATATTCCTTGGACAATATAAAAAATATTGAGGGTTGCAGGGCATGCACAGTTCTTCATATAAACTACTGTTCAGGTTCCTATTGGTGCTAAGAGAGTGAGAGAAAATTGTTAATGTTAAAAAAGTCACTTGTCCTGAGAAAACTGGAACTGGTGCAGAGTCATGAAGAAAGAAGTGGTGAAGCCTACTAATGCAAAATTGAGTTGTCTTAGGTCTTTCCAGTTTTGGTCTGTTTGTTACTCTTTTTTGATTTCTGTTTTTGTTTACTTCTCTATTCTCCTCACTAACTTCACCAAAGGTTCAGAAATGGCCTCTTCTAATTTTTCAATGTATTGGAAATCAGACAAGATACTGTGGAGCTACTGCTCCTAAAGGGCTTCTCAAAATGTTGAGATTTAAGGCAAATATGCCATGCAAAACAATTTTATTTTAGGCTCTGAAACCAATCAAATGGAGTGTGAAGGAGGTGGATAGTTTATGGAGAGTAAAATTCATTTAATTTACCCAAGAATAGAGAAATTATTCTCCCTAAGCTTGTTTGTCCCCTTAATCCATATCCTGGAACTAGGGATATCATTGCTGATGTCAGATGGATCCTGCCTGAAAGCAAAGAATACCAGAAAGATGTTTATCTGCGATTTATTTACTACAGAAAGGCATTTGACTGTGTGGATCATAATAAATTATGGATAATGTTGCAAACAATGGAAATTCCAGAACACTTAATCGTGCTCACGAGGAACCTGTACATAGATCAAAAGGCAGTTGTTCGAACAGACCAAGGTGATACTGTGTGGTTTAAAGTCAGGAAAGGTGTGCATCAGGGTTGTATCCTTTCATCATACCTATTCAATCTGTATGCTGAGCAAATAATCTGAGAAGTTGGACTATATGAAGAAGAACAGGGCATCAAGGTTGGAGGAAGACTCATTAACAACCTGAGTTATGCAGATGACACAACCTCACTTGCTGAAAGTGAAGATGACTTGAAGCACTTACTGATGAAGATCAAAGACCACAGCCTTCGGTATGGATTACATCTCAGCATAAAGAAAACAAAACTCCTCACAACTGGACCAATAAGCAACATCATGATAAACAGAGAAAAGATTGAAGTTGTCAAGGATTTCATTTTACTTGGATCCACAAT
>NW_004444286.1:243987-273028 GCF_000243295.1 Trichechus manatus latirostris | reverse complement strand
AACTCCTCACAACTGGACCAATAAGCAACATCATGATAAACAGAGAAAAGATTGAAGTTGTCAAGGATTTCATTTTACTTGGATCCACAATCAACACCCACGGAAGCAGTAGTCAAGAAATCAAAAGACGCATTGCATTGGGCAAATCTGTGGCAAAAGACCTCCGTAAAGTGTTGAAAAGCAAAAATGTCACCTTGAAGACTAAGGTGCATCTGACCCAAGCCATAGTATTTTCAATTGTCTCATACACACATGAAAGCTGGATGATGAATAAGGAAGACCGAAGAATTGACACCTTTGAATTGTGTTCGGGAAGAATATTGAATATACCATGGACTGCCAGAAGAACGAACAAACCTGTCTTGGAAGAAGTACAACCAGAATACTCCTTGGAAGCAGGGATGGTAAGACTACCTCTCACGTACTTTGGACGTGTTATCAGGAGGGACCAGTCCGTGGATAAGGACAACATGCTTGGTAAATTAGAGTGTCAGCAAAAAAGAGGAAGATCCTCAATGAGATGGATTGGCACAGTGGCTGCAACAGTGGTCTCAAGCATAGCAATGATTGTAAGGATGACATGGGACCGGGCAGTGTTTCATTCTGTTGTACATAGGTTTGCTATCTATCAGAACTGACTCAAATGCATGTAACAACAACAAGAATTAGGAAGGGAAAAAAGAGCAAGTTGTAGTAAATATCATTAGTTTCAGACCAATATTAAACTTTTACCAAAGCAGCAGTTAAACATATTTTGTCTAAAGGCTTTTAGGCCCAACATAAATTAAGACTTATAGAAAACTTGCAAGAATATTAAAAGAAAAATTATGTATGTTCTTTATCCAGAGTCTCCAAATATTAATGTATTTCTACTTTTGCTTTATTCCTTTTGTGTTCTCTTTGTGTATATCAAAAATACAAAAGGACTTGAGACTCTGAGGTCACCAAAATCTCAAGTTTTGACCCGTGTTTGCAAATGGAAACTTTGACCCAGACTTGCAGGCTGAATAGCCTAAGGTCAGTTTCCTCTAATGAAGGGAGCTAAAAGTTCACAGATAACCAAAAGGAGCACTAATTTTGAGTTTCTCAGGGTTATAATAGATTCAAATCACCCTGAGCTGTTTGAGAGTAAAATTCCCTTCCATGACTACCCTGAAACTCAAGAAGTAGAAATACCTCTGATAGAAACTAAAACAGTGAGAAATGGGAAAACAAATCAAGGCCAAATTAAGAATGAAATCAAGTCAACAATAATGAAGATAAGCCAATAGTAAAACTTGGTAGCCTCAGACACAACAAGTGGAGGGCCAAACTCCAAGAGGTACTCACTCAGGTGACTCCCAAAAGAAAGGGAAAAGGAGAGTATAACTAAGCTGGCTCCAGTGCCTGATTTCCTGGCTTTCTGGGTGTCACCAGAGACAGCTGCCCTTCAGACCCCACTTCTGACACCAAGATTGTCGTTATGAAAGAACTACAATCTGTTTAAAATTAAAAATAAGAATTTATTTATTGCAAAAAAAGGCATTTTGCAAAACGGGGAAACACAGAGTCCAGAAGCCATTGACATAGTGCTCTGGGGAGACATTCATTTACAAAGACTTACAAAGACAAGCAGAAGGGGACAGTTAAAACATTTCTGATTGGTTGACAGTTACAGAGCTTAGATGGAGGTTAGAACAAGTTTATGGAAAAATACAGGGCTTTGTAAGGACCCAGACACAGGTTAGAAAAACTTTTTTTTCTTTGAGTGGAAGTGAAGGGTTGTGTTTTGAGAATCAGCTGACTAGTAAAGTCACATGCTTAGCACCTGTACTAGCTGAATAATCTTCTCTTTACATTGGCCATTTCTAACCACAAGCTCATATTCTTAAAATTTTTGGACAGGCAGAATAGGATGGGCAAAACCACATTTTTCTGTAGAATTGCTTGTTCCTCGGACAAAGGTACAGTGGAAATTTTACAGAAGCGGTAAACTACATTGTATGAAAAGGCTGTATTTAAAAATTCAAAATGGAGTCTCTTAAGGGAAAATGGGGTTTTGCCTACACTATAATCAGAAGTCTCAGTCATGTCAAGAGCCTTACTTTTAGAATGCTCTTCTTCATTATTTAAGCCAAAGTCCATATTCAGAATTTGCCAAATGTCTAAATAATATATTTTATAGAAACATTAAATAGTTACATATTATATTTATTTATGATGTCTTCAGATTTTTTTAATCTGAAAACAGTTCCTGAGTCTTCCTTTGTGTTTCTGACATTGACAGTTTCAAGAAGTTTGAGCTAGTTATTTTGTAGAATGTCCCTAAATTTGGGTTTATCTGATGCTTCCTCATGACTAGATTCAGATATGCACTTTTGATGCAGGAGTACCACAGAAGTGATGTATTCTTCTTGTTGCCTCATATCAGTCAACACAATTTATCAGTGTGTTGGGCATATTAACTTTAATACTTAAGTTCCTGCCTGCCAGTTTTCTCAACTCTAAAGTTACTGCTTTAACTTTTTAATTAATACATATCCTTAGGAAAGATATTATGTAAATATTATGTTGTTCCTCAAAATTTCACCCACCAATTTTAGCATGGACTGGGCACTGTTTCATTCTGTTTTTCATGGGGTTGCTATGAGTTGGAACCAACTCAATGGCACCTAACAACAACAATTTTATCATTAATTAATGGCTTATGCTTGAATCAATAATTATTATCATGGTTGAGAAATTTGGATTTATTTTCTAATTCTATCACTCCTTCATTTGTTAGTTTTCTGCCATAAGGAAGAGCTTTCTATCTGCTCTCTCTCTTTCCATCTATTCATTTATTTATATCAGTGTGAAACACTGTGTTATTTTATTGACTAGATTATAAACTTTTATTATTGTTATTTATTTTGAGGCTCAAATTGTCTCCGATTTCACCATTTTAAGTCACTTTAAACTGTTTCCTTTCAATGTGTCCTCATTTTTTTTTTTTTCAGCATTTCCTTATTTCCTGACACAACAGGACATTCCAGGATTATTCAGCCCTAGCTCTGGAATCAGCCATCTCTTCAAAGAGCCCAGTTCCCTTTTGTGTAGTATGGTATTTAGAAACCAGCATTATCTGAGTATTAACTAGATATTCTCATTGCTTCTGGGTCTTCATTGCTTCTCAGCCCTCTTAATTCACCAAAACCAAAAACTCACATCCATTGCCTCGAGTCGATTCTGACTCAAAGTGACCCTTTAGGACAGAGTAGAACTATCCCATACGGTTTCCAAAGCTATAATCTTTATGGAAGCAGACTGCCACATCTTTCTCCCGAAGAGTGGCTGGTGGGTTTGAACTGCTAAACTGTTGTTAGCAGCTTAGTGCTTTAGCTGTTGTGCCACCAGGGCTCCTTGTCTTAATTCACAGAACTGGGACATTATATATCAAACAAACACACATCTACTTCTGTAACTATTTGTATATGTTTTAGAACCTACGATTCCACACTGATAACTCTAATTCCAATTCATCACCACGTTTCATTTTATCCTTTTGCATTCTATATTATATCATTTTTCTTTGATACTTACAATCCTGGTTTTTAGTATCCACAATATATCAACTATTTGTTCAGTCCTAACTTTACTGAAAGTAGTTTCAGAATTGCTCATCTATTTCTGTGTGAAAAAGAATAAAACTGTAGTGTGATGAGTTCCTTTACCTGGTCTTTTTTCCTTGGTTCTTGTAAAAATAATTTAGGGGATTTACCAAGTTGTTTTTCTACCCTTAAAGTTTGTTACTTTTGACCAGTCTGGCATGGTAATTAACAAGGCCTGAGTTACTTGACATTTTCTGGGTAAGCTATAAACAGTTTGGGAGATTCCAGGAGTAGCAGCTTTATAATTGAGAAGCAGCACAAGGAATGCCTTATTAAAAAAACCGTGGAACACAGAGGTTTAGAGGCATACTGATTGACAAGAGTCAGAATGGTAGTGTGTCCTTTGGACACGGGGTCTCTATTTGGAGATTCTCCTAGACCTGGAAAAAGAGCTGTATATGGGTAAAAGAGCTATACATAGGTAAAAGAGCTATGCATAGTTAAAAGAGCTGTACAAAGGCAACAGTGGGAAGAAGCAGCAAAGGGGCTAATCCCCAAGGCGCAAAGCAAGGCCAAACAAGGCTGAACCGTTCTGCAGAGCAGAGGTGGCACACAAGTGCCTGCCTGGAGCACGTGGGGCCTCCCCAAGCAGGCAACCGCCCACACAGGAGCAGCCTTTGGGCCCCTACCAGACAAAGGAGTCTGCCAGGAAGAAGTGATCTACAACTCAGCTGGCAGATAGCTTTACAGGGCCTAAGGAGAACATGTCCAAGCTGAAAAGTATCCTGATCGATGAGAGTGAACGTCTGTTCTCAATAGGGTAAGCAAGTCACCTTGAGACTCTGAGGCTCCATACTTGGACAATTCTTGGACCATGTCATATACATTTCTTTTTATATTTTTGTTTATGTTCTTCTTTGTTATATTAAAACTGTTACCACAGATGTGGTGATTTTTGTGGACTTTGCAATGAATTATCAAACCCAGTGAGGAGACAGAGAGTGCCGTGGCATAGCTGCTGTCAGAAACAATGAGGAAGTTGGAAAGTAGGGATATGTTTGACTTTAGTTTCATAAGAACCAGCTTAGCGCTGATTCTAATAAGTAAAGTTATCCATTCAACTACTAATCTGAGGTGTTGTTGTTGTTGTTAGGTGCCGTTGAACTGGTTCCAACTCACAGTGATCCTATTACAAGGGAACAAACCACCACCCGGTCCTGTGCCATCCTTACGATTGTTGCCAAGTTTAAGCCCATTATTGCAGTCACTGTGTCAATCCATCTCCTTGAGTGTCTTCCTCTTTTTCACTGACCCTCTACCAAGCATGATGTCCTTCTACAGGACTAGGCCCCCCTGATAACAGGATCAAACTATTTGAGATGAAGTCTCCCCAGCATTGCCTCTAAGCAGCATTCTGGCTGTACTTCTTCCAAACCAGATTTCTTTGTTCTTCTGGTAGTCCATGGTATATTCTATATTCTCCACCAACACCATAATTCAAAAGCATCAAAACTTCTTTTGTCTTCTTTATTCATTGTCCAGCTTTCTCATGCATATGAAGCAATTAAAAACACTATGGCTTGGGTCAGGTGCACCTTAGTCTTCAAAGTGACATGTTTGCTTTTTAAAGCTTGAAAAAGGTCTTTTGCAGCAGATTTGCCCAATGCAATGCGTTATTCAATTTCTTGACTGCTGCTTCCACGGACCTTTATTGTGGATCAAAGTAAAATGAAATCCTTGACAGCTTCGATCTTTTCTCCATTTATCACAATGCTGCTTATTGGTCCAGTTGTGAGGATTTTTGATTTCTTTATGTTGAGGCGTAATCCAAGCTGAAGGCTGTAGTCTTTAATCTTCATCAATAAGTGCCTCAAGTCCTCTTTACTTTCAACAAGCAAGCTTGTGTCATCTGCATATCACAGGTTGTTAATGAGTCTTCCTTCAATCCTGATGTCCCATTCTTCTTCATATAGTCCAGCTTTATTATTTTCTCAGCATAAAAACTAAATAAGTATGGTGAAAGGATACAACGCTGACTCACACCTTTCCTGACTTTAAACCACACAGTATCCACTTGTTCTGTTCAAATGACTGCCTCTTGGTCTATGTACATGTTCCATATGAGCACAATTAAATGTTCTGGAATTCCTATTCTTCTTAAGGTTATCCATAATTTGTTATGATTCACAGAGTTGAATGCCTTGTGTAGTCAATAAAGCATAGGTAAACATCTTTCTGTAATTCTCTGCTTTCAGCCAAGATTCATCTGACATCAGCAATGATACCCTTCATTCTACATCCTCTTCTGATTCCAGCTTGAATTTCTGGCAGTTCCCTGTCCATGTATTGCTGCAAATGCTTTTGAATGATCTTCAGCAAAATTTTACTTGTGTGTGATATTACGATATTGTTTGACAATTTCCTTTCGTTGGAATGGGCATAAATATGGATCTCTTGCAGTCGGCTGGCCAGGTAGCTGTCTTCCACATTTCTTGGCATAGAGGAGTGAGCGCTCCCAGAGCTGCATCCATTTGTTGAAACATATCAATTGGCATTCTTTCAATTCTTGGAGCCTTATTTTTAGCCAATGCTTTTAGGGTTGCTTGCACTTATTCCTTCAGTACCATTAGTTCTTGATCATATGTTACCTCCTGTAATGGGTCAATGTCAAATCTTTTTGATACAGTGACTGTATTCCTTCTATCTTCTTTTGATGCTTCCTGTGTCATTTAATATTTTCCATGTAGGAACCTTCAATATTGCAACTGGAGGCTTGAATTTTCTCATCAGTTCTTTCAGCTTGAGAAATGTCAAGTGTATTCTTCACTTTTAGTTTTCTAACTCTGTCTTTGTGCATTTCATTATAATACTTTACTTTGTCTTCTTGAGCAGCCCTTTGAAATCTTCTGTTCAGCTTTTTTACTTCATCATTTTTTCCTTTCACTTTAGCTACTCTACTTTCAAGAGCAACTTTCAGAGTCATTTCTGACATCCATTTTGTTCTTTTCTTTCTTTCCTGTCTTTTTAATGACCTCTTGTTTTCTTAATGTATGATGTCCACAACTCGTCTAGTCTTCGGTCTTTAGTGTTTAATGAGTCAAATCTATGTTTGAGATGGTCTCTAAATTCAGGTGGGATATACTCAAAGCTATCCTTTGGCTCTCATGGACTTACCCTAGTTTTCTTCAGCTTCAACTTGAAGTTGTTTATGAGCAATTGATGGTCTATTCCACAGTCAGCCCCTGACCTTGTTCTGACTGATGATATTGAGCTTTTCGTTCATCTCATTATACAAATGTAGTTGATTTGATTCCTGTATATTCCATCAGGCAAGGTCCACTTTTACAGTTGCCATTTATGTTGGTGAAAAAAGGTATTCGTAATGAAGAAGTTGTTTGTCTTGCAAAATTGTATCATGTGGTCTCTGGAGTCGTTTCTATCACCAAGGCCATATTTTCCTTCTTTGTTTCCAACATTCACGTTCCAATCACCAGTAATTATCAATGCATCTTGATTGTATGTTTGATCAATTTCAGACTGCAGAAGTTGGTAAAAACCTGCAATTTCCTCATCTTTCGCATTAGTAGTTGGTGTGTAAATTTGAATAATAGTCATATTAACTGGTCTTCCTTGTAGGTGTATGGATATTATCCTATCACTGACAGCGCTGTACTTCAGTATAGATCTTGAAATGTTCTTTTTGATGATTAATGCAACATCATTCCTCTTCAATTTGAGGTAAGTATTTTTTAATTTGTAGCTAAAGCCATGTAGTCCAAATAATATATTCAAAGTTACTTGAGCTAGTTCTTTCTTCCTACTCACTCTTCAGTATGGTTATGCTATTCATTTAAAATTTGATTTGGCTTCACTTTTGCACAATTTTAGTGTTCCTCTCAGCCTTTTTGATTTTAATCTTTCTCTTTTTGAGTATGTGAAATGTTAACATTATTCCAAAAGTCACGAATGTATTTAAAAGCTAAATTTGGAAATATGCCATGCTCCATCCAGCTTCCTCTATTTCTTTTTCCTCATTCCCTTCCATGTCCTGTCTCATTAAACTCATTAAATCAGTCTCATTAAACTCACGTTTATTCTTGTTTCTCTTTGCTTAAATTTTTGTTCAATTTTTAACAGCTGAGACATGTTTGAACTTAGTTTTCCTGACATTCAGTTTCTGTTTTTTTCACACTATAACAGATTATTTAAATGGCTTGACAGATTATATATATTTTTAATTATAATAGTTTAGAGGAAAACATATGTATTTTGGAGTCTACAGAACAGACATGAGTTACATGTAATATTTGTATTTATTAATTATGCAAAATTCTTAGATTTTCTGGCCCATTTTTTTAATGAAAAATAATGATTAATCTTACAATATTTTATGTGTTTCTAATTTGTCTAACACTCAATATCCAATATTTGGTAATTTTGTCATAACTGGTAACTTCTATTATTTCTAGTACTGAAATCATCTCTCTCTCTTTTTCTCTCTCTCTCTCTCACACACATACACCTAATAAAGCATGTATTCTTACTGAAAGTACATGGTAGTCATTAATAAGTCAATATAACATTCAAATAATAAGTTATTTGAATTCTTGAAATGCACCACATTTTACAGATGAGGAAACTGAGGTTCAGAAAATTATGTGACAGTTTAGAACACTGTGTTAATGGAAGATCCAGGTCTAAATAAAGAATTCCTTTTAATCTATAGTGCTTTCCACTAAATCTTGCTAACTTGTCACTGGAACATAAAATTACTTTTTGTTCAATGTCTGGAATTAGACTATTTTGAAATAGCTCTGTGAGTTCCCTTCATTTAAGAAATTTGAAATCAAGAAGGAGAAACAGGAAAAACTGCACTTGAAACAAAAAAGGATTATGATACATATATATTTGATTGCTAGATGCAGCAAATAATGGCTGTGTTTTCCCTCAGGAAGAAGAAAGTTTTTATGAAGAGAAAAATCAACAATATTTTTTTTTTAAATCTAGAAAAAACTTTCATGTGGAGAATAAGTTATTCATTTTGCAATTTTGTATTTTGACATTTAGTTAATTCTTCCTTGCAATTAAAAGTATTCATAGAATATTATAACATTACTCATATGACTTCTGAATGTTCTATTTATTTTATGTGACATATAATTTATATCTTATTCTCTGTGGTTGGCTCTAGAATGTAGAAATAACTACTTGCCCACAGCATTGTTGAAACTTTAAGAGATTTTCAACCACTAATGTTTCAAGGATATTTTTAAGTGAGGTAAGGTCACTTGAATCCCTGCCTTGAGACCTTATTAGTAGATGCGCTTAGGTCGGCAAATGACAATTCTCAATTAGGAAACACCAAATAAGGTACATGAGTAATGGGTACCTCAGGAAAAGTGCAGTCTGCCCTGGTCTTACAAACTTCAGTGATATTTTAAGTAGAAAGGCTGAGGGAATCAAGTCCACTTTCGAGTAGGTTTTAAAGCCAAAGTAGGATTGATCCATTCTGCAACAGGAAATACTTAGATCGTAGTAAAAATAAAAGTAGTTTATAAAAGTGGATGTAAGCCTACAAAAATCTATGCTTTGGTTAAGGGAAAACACTTAATATATCTCAAAGACAGTATTTTACCTAATTATCTACTATGAGTGTGAGAGTATCTATGTGTGAGCAAAACAATTTCCATGCAATTTCTTAAGTGGAGTTATTAGCTTGCTTTGTATCCTTGCCCATGGTCTTGAGCCATGAATAAGAATCTTGCTTAGTTTTAGTGGACGACAGTTCATTCTTGCCCTCTTACAACACATTTTTTTAAAACAATGCTTGTATATATATGAGTCTGAAATATGTGTGGTGACTAAAGCATTTGGTCTCAAAAAAGCATGGTGCTTTTTTCCGGCCAAACTCTTCCTTTCTCTCCAGCATTAGGGAAATGATGCAAAGAGTCTGGGTTGGCCAGCTTTTTCCTGAGCAAGCTGAGGGATTGAAATGGCCAATCAGTTATTGGTAAATGTTCAAATCATGTGAATCTACATGCTTTTCATGTCTTTTATATTTTTAGAATTCAAGTAAATAGTCATACTAGAAAGAAGTTCTTAGCTGGAAGGAAAATATTTTTAATGAATGCTCATCATGAAAAGTCATTTTTATTTTTATTTTTTTCTATTTTCAACAAATAATATCAGCAAGCAAAGATTTGGCAGCACTGAAAAGCCTTTTGAAATCCTTGATGAGTGAAAAATTAAATACTGCCCTGAGGCACATCTTTATGAAAACAATTAACAAGCATTTTTCCCCCTAGAATTAGATTTTGCCATTTAATGAAAAATAATCCATGCAGATTCCATCAACCAAAATATAACAGTGTTTGCTTAGCTATTACCCTTAAAAGTAGTTTTAGGCCTCGAACAGAAATATCTTGAGTCAGGAACATTTGATTCCCTGGGGGACATTTAGGAAAAGCAACTCTGAAAGCTAAGTTAAAATCATTTTGGTTCACGAAGTGCACTTTGATCATTACCTTGGAGCCCTTATCACAAGAAAATCCAATATTCAAAGCAGTACCAAGGGAGAAATGAAATAAAAAGGAAATAACACTACTCTGTTTGAAGCGGATTATGGTTAGCATTTGGCACATGCTGAAAAGAGTCCTCATTTTGAACATTTTCTTCTTATTTTCACTCTCCCCATCTCGGGCCTGTTACACTAGCAGTTGCACTTTGCAGGCAGGGTTGGTAAAATGATTGCCCCTCAGAGTCGATTTATTTTCCTGGTAGTAATTCAGATTATAGGGGAAGTATGCTATGTCTTTATGGCCACTGGAGAGTGTATGGGACACATTCTTTTAGGAAGTGACGGCATGTTCAGTCAAGATCTCAATTTCTCTCTTTTTCTGGCTCTCAGTCTCTCTGTCTCTCACTTCGTCTCTCTCTCTGTCTCTGTCTCTTCCTTTCTCTCTCCCACTGCTGGTAGAGAGTTACATATCAGGGACTATTTGCAGATAGGATGGATGTAAAGAGCATGGCAAATATAAATTTCAATCCTAGATGTAGCTCCTGCAAATTTTGTGATTTCAGTAACAATCTACTTTTTGACTTTTTTTTCCCCAGAGTTTTAAATGATAAATAATTATTTTCCAGGACTTTGGTGAGATTTAATTGAAATGATAAATAGGACATGCCCAGCACAGGTGTGGCAAAGAATAAGTTCAATTCCTTTTTCCTTGACATAGTAACTTATGGCAACTCCACAGGTTTCAGAGTAGAACTGCACTCCATAGGGTTTTCAGTGGCTATAATCTTATGGAAGTAGATGTGAACAGGGCTTTCTTTTGTGACGCCGAGCACAAACCATTTATGCAACCCAGGGACCTTTAACATAGTAAAGAGGGGTGGAAAATATATCACTAACATTACCAGGCATTGAGTTCCAACACTTGTTATATGCATTTCTAATATATACATATTTCAGTATGCAATGTCTATCTACGTTTATTCATATTACCTAGGTCATAGTTAATATGATAATAGAAATGTATAGTTTCCATATATTGGCTTTTATGCACTTTTTCATATCTGTTTGTTATGAAGAAAATATATATATTTATTTTATTTGATTCTAAATCTTTAGATACACATCCTGAAATCCTCATCCTGTTTGTCTGAGACGAGTCAGGCTGCTTTACATTATACTCTACTATAGCAAACTCAATTTCTAAGGAAGCATTGTAATGAAAATTAGGGAGTAAATGTAGATTTCTCTTATTAATTTATATTTATGCGATTGTACAATGTGCTTCCTTTGCTTTCTCATTAGAGTACAATTACATTTTTCATTTTACAACTATTCATATTCTTTGGAATCCGAACATTTACAAACTATTTTATATTCTGTGGTTGCTTGTCATTTAATCTCACCTGCACCAATGACCTTGGGTGATTCTTATTTCTTTGTATCTGTTTCCACATTTGAAATACTATGATTAGAAAATACTCTTTTCCTACAAAGAGACCTAAGTGTGGAAAATTAAAAAAATGTTGGAAAGATCTGCTGATCAAAAAAATAAAATGTAAATCAAGTCTATATTTATGACTATCACAGGCTTTTAAACTGTTATCATTGCAGAAATATTAGTGAAGATATGAGTTATAAGATGATAAACTAAAATGGAAATATAAAATTGGAGTATTATATTTTCTCACCTTGTTAAGAAGTTGCAGTTGAGGATTCAAAGTCAAGGCTGTTGACTTATGCTCAAAAGAATGTGAATATTGTTTTAGGAATTGCTTATGAATGAGTTCTACACTCTCCAGATAGAATTGTAAAATTGGGTACAAATATATACTCACTAATCCCTGAATCTTTTGAACAAAGTGATTGAGGAAATCTGAATTTGGAGGACTAAAGGACTATCTGTGTTCTTTTTTGTTTATTTTCGATTCGATTTACTCTTTATGAGGACAGTATTCCATCATTTCTTTATTTTAATTTATGAAGCTATAAATGAACAATGATTACTATCAAAAATATATTCTCACTGTTTATATAAACCTATATATTCAAATTTTCATCAGACTATGGCCTCCAAATAAAACATTCCTCCTTTTTAAAATCAAGATATTATAGCATAAGCCATCACCTACTTTATTGCTAGAAATCAATTCTATTTAAAATATCCATGAACTATATCTAGGAATCCCCATAGTTGTCTCATAATCTCATATACATTGTCGTTTGAAGCTTTCTTGAGTAATGTTCTCCCTTCCCTCTTTTCTGTATAATAGCCCACTTGTTATTTACAACTCCCCACAAAGTCACTTGTCAAAATCTCCCTATTGTCTTGTTCCACCATCAGAATGGCACTGACCATGCCATGGGTACTGACTGCAGATGTGCCCCAGTTTCTAGTTCTCAGGATACCCTGCAGTTGCTGAGCTCAGTGTAGAAGCTAGGAAATGGTTTCTTTCCATCTATGAGACAAATTTCATCTGTGTACATTAAACTAGTTCTCTTCATGAGTAAATTATTACTACATCACTCATGAAAAATATTTCTTTCAGTTTCTCCTTCACCTTCTATCCACAGATGTTTAAATCCAGTCCAATTGGGCTAAATGGAGCATTGTGTCATTTCCCTCTTGGTTTTCCTCATGCTCACACTCAGTTTCTAGTTTTAGACAAAAAACAAAACTAAAACTATGACAACTGTATGTAAATCAGTGGTTATACTAATTAATTTTGGGGAAAATGAGTAAGCACATTTAGTAGAAGAGGAATGGTAGGCATTTTTCTATTAGTAGTTACTGGAATCTAATTTATAATTCAAAAATGTTCCATTACCGATAGAAGTATCCCAGCTATTATTCAATTAACACTACTTCCTTAAAATGTTATGAGTTCCTTAAAATTTTTCTTATTATCCATTAATTTCTTTTTCAATGATTAAACATTTTTTTATAAATGAACTCTCTCCTTTTGAATAATTGATACCATGATTTTACTTCCCAAACTGAAGTTTCCATCTGGCTTTTATTTTAAAAGCACAGCTTATATTCAGGTAGCCTGTCTAATGTTTGCTTTCTCAATTTCACTAGATAGTTAATATGATGGTTAATTTTCCCTCCACACTATCTTTAGCATTCACCTTCTCCATAATGACTATTTACCTTTTACTTCAGGTCATAAATTATTCAGAAAAAAATGGAATTCTATTACTCTAGACTCTCCTTGTTCCAATTACTCTTATACAGTTCTGTGAGACTATTGTTAATATGGCTATTGATAAGTTAGAATTTAAGTTTTAGATGTCAAGATCCAGGTACTTAGAAGGTCTAGAATGTGGTCATTGAGTGAAGACTGCTGAAGCACTAAAAATCATAAAACTTTAAGATGAGGTTGTTAAAGCCACCTTTGGTTTTGATGGCAGTTGTTAATAAAAGAAAGAATGTGATCCAGGTTTTGGAATGGTCAATAAAAGAGAAGAAACTTGAAAGTCACTCTAGTACTTTTCATGTGACTCACCACTCTTTGCCCTGTTATTCAGTCAATTGTGTACATAGCTTACCTCCTTTCATAAAGTTCAGTCCACTTAAGTGATATTTTATGTATTATTTATTATTGCAGTCAGCATTTGTAACTATTCCACACATATAGTATGTATATAAAAAGAATTTATTGAGTGAATATATTCATAAATAAATATGAACCATGTAGGAGACTACTGGCTCCTCTTGGCTCATTCTCCAGGTAATAAAAAATTAAGTCAAGAAGAGGAATACATGTGCAATATCATAATGCCAGTGGGGGATTAGAATTATAACTGGTTGAGTATACATCCTAGATTACCCAGGAGAGTTCCTGCCAATTATTCTGGGATAATTTCTATATCACCTTCTTTCAGTTTTGTATCAACAAATGTCACATATATAATAAATTATATGTTCTGCTAGTTATAACTCAGTTCTCTGAGTGAAATCTTGTGCCTTTTTATGTTCATATTCTATTATTCCTTCTCTGAGCAAATTATTTGAACATCTATATGACTAGAAATATATTACGAATGAATTGGGAAGTTATACAGAAACAGGGATTGCTCTCCCTGTGGCTCAAGTATAAATGTTTATTTAAAGTATGTATGTTTTAAAAGATTGCCTAAGAATTATTTATTGAACCGACAATTTGGATGTATATAAGTGAATTTCAATTTACCTATAGTTGTAAATGTATATTAAACAAAGGAAAAAGAAGAGCAAGCTAATGAAAATTGAGGAAAGAAGGAAGATAAAGTAGCCAATTGTACTGATAATATAACCTATGGCAAATTCTTATACTGTCTAAAGATATTCCCTAGTAGGTTCACTATGAATCAGAATCAACTCGATGGCAACTGGTTGGGTTTTGGTTTATTAATCCTTCAATTTATGTATTTGGTAGCGTGTATTCAATCAATTAATTACATGTTATTTTTTTTTGTTGCTATGAAACTTGATAAACTGATGTAATAGAAGACTCTATACGTGCACCTAGATCCTTTGAAGGCAGAAAGAGCAGTCCTATAGTGTCTTAGGGTGGGTTCCCTAGAGAAGCAAAACCAGTAAAACATGTACATATATATAGAGAGAGATTTATATCAAGGAAATGGCTCAAGAGGTTGTAGAGGCTGTAACGTCTCAAGTCCGTGGATCAAGGTAGAGGCTTCTTCTGATTCACGTAGCCACTGGGGCTGGTGAACCTAAGACAGGCAAGTCAGAGAGCAGGGCTGTTGCTCATAGGCTGTGAGGATTGATGGATCCCAAGATCAGCAGGCAAGACCGCAGGTAAATTGTTAGCTCGAGTCCCAAGAACTGGAGGTCAGAAGGACAGGAGCCAGCTGCAGGATCCAAAACAAGCAAAAGCCTCTGTCCACCCACACTCTATGCAGGCCACATGCCCAAGGAAAATCCACTTCAACGGATTGCCTACTTATAGTAGATTCCATCATGGGGATGATGATATATCAAATCTCAACAGGGAAGTGATCGCAACATCACATGACTGCAAAAACACTGAAAATCATGGCTCAGTCAAGTTGACACACAGTCTTAACCATCACATACAGTTTTCTGTATAAGACAGTGGGTTGATCTCTCAGCCTGAATCCTGGTATCATCCTATTCCCAACAAAGCACTTTCTGTCTGCATGCCTACTGTTTCTTTTTGAAAAAAGCACTAATTCAGATGACAGAAAATACACACCTCTAAAAAATTAATCTCTTCTTTTCCCTTTGTAATTACATAATATCTTTATGTTGTAAAAAGTTACAAAGTGTAAATACGTAATGAATTTTTAAAAAATACTCAATGGAGAGAAACAAACATTGTCATTTTCTAGCAGTGCATCCTTCTAGATGTCTCTGTATACTCACATAATTTGTAGTGTTAATCCAGAAAGTCTCCATGTAAATCTTGGTTCTGCCAGTTATTAGCTATGTGACTTTTGGGCATGTTGCACAGCCTCTCAGAGGCTCAATTTCCTGAATATTACAATGGGAAAAGTAATTTTATCTACTTCATGTGGCTTTTGAAAATTAGTGCATATAAAATGCTTAAATAACATTTTGTACACTTGTTAGTTATTACATTTAGACATGTATATAACATTATATATGGAAATTTTACATATTAGTATATGTAACATAGTTTGACTTAAAAGTAGATATGATATCTTAATTTTAATTGCTGCATACTATTTCCTTGTATGAAGATTCTATATTTTATTGATCAGTATTGTTAGAATATTTTTTTAAGTTTCATTTTTTAAATAATAATTGAAATGATCGTTGTAAAAATTAAAACAAAATGTATAAGGACTTGTAAATTATATGTATAGAGAAGGAAATAAAAGTTCAGATACAAGATTTACTCCTAATATTATGTACTATAATAAAACTGTTATTTTATAACTCTGCCTCATTAAGATCCTATTGCACTGACCCTAGTGAGTTTTTCACTCTGTCTCCCCATCAACAAGTATATACTCATCATGATTACCACAGATAATTACTTGCAACCACCCTCAATCTACATGGTGCTGTTTATCTTTTGTTTTGGTGAGACAGATCCAATAGTCTCATAGAAATAACCATTTCATCTATTCACAATTTTTTGTGCATTCCCAAGCAATTTGACATTCCAGCAAATGTGGAAAAAAAAAAAAAAACTGGTTAGTTTTATTATAAATTTAAATTTACTTTAAAACACAGACTCCAAATAGTCTTTCAATACTACCTGAAAATTTGACTATTTGCCCAGTAAATTTACTTTCTCACTCTTCAAGGTGATGTCTGTTTCCTCTTAACCTCAAATTTTCAACAGTCTTTCTTCCTAGCACATGGGGAAAAAAAATTATATATATATACATATATAAATAGATACATGTAAATATATATATATATATGCATACCTCATATTCCCATCCATGAATCTGCACCACAGAAACCTGACTCAATAACTACATTCTCCATTGCCCTTCCTGTTACAATGAAAAAAGAGGCCTTGTTCCTCCCAAGGGTTAATACTTCATCTTTTGCTTTGAATGCTAGACTTCTCTCTTTCTCAAGGACTCTGCTTTAATTCCACTTTACTCACCATCATTAATATCTCCCACTCAACTTGGTAATTTCCACTGCTTAAACATGTCCACATGTATGTATATATGTACTTATTTTTGCTTCCATTAAACAAAACCCTCTTTAACAATATTCCTTTTAGATACAACCACAATACTCTTACTCACTTCTCAAAAAATAATAAATAAAAGGAATAAACATTTTATAAAGACTGAACTATATTTGTTATTTTTATATTTCTCTAGTCCTGTTCAACTTTCACCTTTGTCTCTTCTGCTTTCTGTTCCTACTGATCAACAATAACTTCTCTTCTGAGATGTAACAACCTCCTCCTTCTTACTAAACTAATAACTCTTTTCCTTTCCTCCTCTCAAGCCATTTTTTGGGATCATTTCACCTGTCAATCATTTGCTTTTTTTTTTTTAAACACACTGTCTCTAAGCTTCTGTAACAACGTCTTTTCCTGTTTTACCTTTTATATAATAGGAATGTCTCATTCTATGTTCCAGCTTCATCCACTGATAGGATTTATATCTCGGAGAGCCTTAAAACACAATCCTAGCCCGTTTCCATACCGTCTCAGTGCTGATAGTTCCAGATTTCCATACCCAGGTCTTACCTTTTCTATGTGTTTCAGCTTTATATAGGCCAGTTTTTTGTAGTGTGCTGGCTGGCGTGTTGCTATAATGCTAAAAGCTATGCCTCCAGTATTTCAAATACCAGCAGAGTCATCCGTGGTGGACAGGTTTTGGTGGAGCTTTCAGACGAAGACAGACTAGGAAGAAAGGCCTGGCTATCTGCTTATTAAAATTAGCCAATAAAAACCTTATGGATCACGACAGAATATTGTCCAATATAGACACGTCATCAAGAAAAAGACATTATGTTTGATAAATAAAGGGCCAACAGAAATGAGAGAAATCTGCTGTTAGATGGATTGACACAAGAGCTGTGACAATGGACTCAAACATATGAATGATCATGAAGATGATGCAGGACTGGGGAATGTTTCATTCTGTTATACATAAGGTAGCCAGGAGTCGGATCTGTCTCAATGGTGACTAACAACAACAATGAGGCAATATATTCTAAGAAGAATTCATGATTTACCATATTCACATTTTTTCTCATATTCTTAAGACACAACTTCTTGCACCAAAAAACATAGTATTATCCTCATATAGTCCCTGTTGTTTCTCAGTCCAACTTCCAATCAAAAAGCAAACTGTGTCTTACTTCCCAAATCCATTTCATCTCAGTCTACTTTCTTCATCGCCGTTACTACTGCCTCAGTCTTTGATGGTAATCTCTCTTGACCACAAACAATTTCCTAAAGGACTTCCCTGCACACTTTCTTGAGTCCTATCATTCATTCTTTAGATAACATCTAGAGTTCTATTTTTAAAATGTGAAGGGCATGTTATAAAAAGTGTTTAGAATTTAACTTAAAAAAATGTCTTTATGAACCTAAGGTCAGCGAAGATTTCTTAAACGAGACACAAAAAGCAATAGCTACAAAGAAAAAAAAAATGTTGACATGTATTTCATTAAAATTAAGAATTTCTGATAATCAAAATAAATCATAAAAATTGAAAATGTAAGTCACATTCTGGAAAAGGATATTTTACATTTATATATCAAATATAAGACTCATATTCAGCGTATATAAAGAAGTCGATCTAAAAATCAATGAGAAAAATACAGGTAGCCCATTTAAAAAAAAATGGATAAAAGTTAAATATGTACATCACACAAAAGATACTCAAATGCTAAATAACATATGAAGAGGTGGTCAATATCATTAGTTATCAGGGGAATGAAAATTAAAATTAGAATGAAACATCACTACAAACCAAAATGGCTAAAAATAAAAGGACTGATTATATCATGTATTGTCAAGTATAGGGAGTAACTGGAACTCCCATGCATTGATAGCAGGAGTCTAAATTTGCACAATCCCTTTCCAATACCATTTGGCAAATTGGAAAAGTCCACCCTATGGTCCGGTAATCCACTCATTGCCATATACTTGTGTGTGTACCAAACATATTAAAGAAACATTATATCGGTAATATTCATAAAAGTCCCATCCAGGAAACAACAAAATGTCCAATGACAATAAATAAATGTCTCATAAAATAAATTATGTCTCATATAATAAAATAGCAAGTAGTAATGAAAAAGAATAATTTATAGCTATACAGATCAACATGGGTATATTTTATAGACATAATATTAATAATATTGATGTATTGGGCTTATTTTAATGCAACCTAAAATCCCTAAACTAAAAAAAAAAAAGATTCTCTGAGAAAAGAGAAAGGAGTGGAATGTCATAAACATCTCTTCTTTTAGTTTTATTGATTTATTCTGTTTCTTTGGCATAGCACATACCAATGTTGATTGGTATTTGCAATTACCTCCACTGGTGTTTTAGTGTGAAAAATTTTCTTATCAGATTATGACAATAGGAGAGATATATTTAATTTTACTTATTTTCTAAGTTTTTAAATTTCTTTTGAAATTGTGTGTTTTGTTGTGGAATTTTGAGAGGTTGTATCTGGAACTGTTCTATAAATGATACTTAAAGGGAAGACAATATTTTTTCCTTAATTTTTAAATAAGGAAAGCAGTAAATTTAAAGAAGCTAAACCAGATACACAAGACTAGAAGTTGGTAGACTGAAATAACTAAATTCATGAATTTAGTTGTGATTACCTATTGCTGTGTAACAAAACACCTTGAAACTTAGTGGCTTGAAATAGTATGAATTATTTTACAAACATCTCACACAGATCTGGGCACATCTATGTGATTCTTGCTGAAGGTTACTCATCCAGCTGTAGCCAAATAGTGGCAAGGACTGGCTCATCATGAAGACTTCTATGCTTTATGGTCTGAGGTTGACTCTAGCTGTGCTTTGGAAACGCAGCTGGGTCAGTCACCCAGAAAATCTAGATGTAGACCTTCCATGTGGCCTGTGCTTATTCATAGCCTGGCTGAGTCCCAAGTGCAAGCATCTCAAGATGACCTGGCAAAGTTTTGTCAATGACCTAACCTCAGCATTTACATAGTGTTTTGTTTATCATAGTCACGGTTCTGCCCAGACTCAATTTCAGGGGACATAAACCCTACCTCTTCATGGGAAGAGTGTCTGTGACATATTATATGAAGAATTTATGGGAGGATGGTAGATCTGCCAAATATTCTAGGCCAGAAAACATTATTGAATCTTCACAAACTATTTACAGTATTGATGCTGAGCTTAAGAGAGCTAACAAAAAAGAAGTTGTCACTACCAAATGTCTTTGCTTTACTGTGACTTCACATATTGCTGAAAACTGGAAACATATTAATATTAATAATGGAGTACCTAGTTAAAAATAACTGTTTTATAAATACAGTTATTAATATATAAATATGCTTATGTGATTTAGACCCTTAATAGCTCTAAATTTTGGAATATTTTTCTTCCAATACTTTTATTAAAAAGGTCAGTTTAAAAAGAAATCCATCAGTTATCAGAAATTTTTTCTGAAAACTAATTTCTGGTAGATAGTTTGTCATCAATAGACATTTAATCCAGTATTCTAAATCTGATCAATCATCGTATCCAACTTTACATATTGATACAGTAGTGTCAGAAGGATAACTTTTAAGTATATTTATATTTCAATGATTGAGTAATGATAATAATTATGATGCTATAGTTCATGAAAGAAGTACATCATACTACATATTATTGATTTTTATTTATTTTTTATTGCCCCTTTTGGTTTTGCTGATTGTTCAGTACCATTCAGAACCATTTATTATATTAATAGGAAGGTAATGGAAAAGAGAGATTTTGTCTGATATTAAACTGTAATTAGAACATTAGAGTTGGAGTCTGTTTTTCAAAATAAACAAACTCTTGGAATTAAGAATCTAACTCATTTTATTATTGTGTCTTGACAGAGCCAACTCCAAATGTAATTTTTCATTCTTTCTGCCAATATTTTATGTTCTATTCCTGAACTCATAAGACTGTTATTTTTGTAAGGGAAAGAAGAATGCATATCAACTTTCAAGTGCATGATTAACTATATGTTCATCCTTTTCAAAAGAGGGAATACTCGCAGATTTCTCACACCATAAGAGAGAATTATTTTAGGAAGGGAGACAGTATGCCAAATGTCTTCTTTCATGGACTCACAGATTTTGGACTCTGAATAGGGTCCTTCCTTTTTCACAGCTGTATCAAATGTAATTCAGATCTAATTTCAGTCATTCAGTTTACATCTGTACAGCATCAACACCAAAAACTGATTAATTAAGCCAATAATAACAGACAAGTCCATTGCATATATATATATATATATATATATATATATATATATAATAGGGACAAAAACAACAGCAACTCCCCATCATTTTAGATTCAGCACAAAGACATAGATGCCAACCAAACAAAATGTGAAAAGTGGTTAAACATACCCACCAGAGAGTCTAGAAAGACCTGTTGATTTAAATATTTGAGGTGTCTGTGATGTGGGCTCTTATAAAGTGGGTATTTAGAATATGACAGTATCATGTTTTTTTTGTTTCCCTAGATTCATCTTCCTATTGATTCTTTTGATACTTGCAAACAGGAGCAGCTAAGGAAGTAGCCTATATTTAAGAGAAATATAGACAGGAAAAATAATATTAAAAATAATAATAACAGCAGTAGTAATGGCAACTCATTCTGCTAGTACAAACTATGTGCCAGATGCAGTTATGAGTGCTTTACATAAACTAACTCATTTAATATTTACGTTAACCCTCTGACACAGAAAAATGAAGCAAAAAGGAGTTAAATAATCTTTCCCAGATCACAAGGCTAATAACTGGCAGAGCGAGGATTTGAACTGAGAAGTCCAGTTGCCGTGGCTAAACATAGCACCAGAGAATCCAGAAACACCTGCTGATTTATGTATTTGAGTGGTTGCTTAACCTTTTCACTTTTTGTTTGGTTGGCATCCACGTCTTTGTGCTGAATCTAAACAATGCTTACGTATTTTTAAGTGTAGCTCTGTAAAATGAAAAAGGCAACATAACATAAAACCAAAAAACCAAACCCATTGCCATCGAGTTCATTCCAACTCATAGCGACCCTATACTATTATTCAATTAAAAAAATTCATTAAGAAATGCTATGAGATCTATTTGAATACTTATAATCTCTTCTCTTATCTCATACAAATATTTCTCTGCTCCTGTAAAAAGAATTTTACTTCCCACCTCTCAATAATTGTATGTATCTTCATTAAATGATTTAGACCACTGACAAAAACAAAATATACACAAAAAGATTAAAGTTTTCAGTCTATGAAGTGTACCAAAATCACATGCAAATTTCTGAAAAAACGTATTCCTGGAGGCTCTGAATGATGATCACATTGCTAGTTAAGTATATGTAGGTTGCCAAGGGAACTAATTGAAAATGTAATGAAAGTAGAGATTTGTGTCTCTGTTAATTAATCAGTTGCAATAAACTTTATTTATTATATTTAAATAATGACACGTGTAACCAGACTATAAACTTTCAGAACAACTTTTTTGAAGCATCATCTAAGGAACCACTGCATGGTACTGTGGTACTTTCCTTGCTTTAACTTTGGGATGCAGAATGTTTGCAGGTAGACTTTGGCCATATTTAACAAGACTTACAGATGAGGCTTTGGGAAACTAAAGTTTAAGAGCCACTGTCATAGAAGGTAAGTGGCTTATATTTCTGAATCTCTAGTGAATGATATGGAATTTCCATATATTAGATATTCAAGAAAAAGTTGCTAATAATAAGGAAGACTACATTAAAGCTTAAAAAAGAAGTCCTGAACAAATGCAGCGTGACATGTGAAGGAAAGTAAATATAGCTGGCCCCAAAGGCTCATCCCCTTCAACAACATAACGAGCAACTTATTAGTCAGGAGTGATATATCTCGATCTAAAAACAGGCTGATATTAGAGGCTGAACTTCAGAAAAAATCCTTTTCTATGCAGAAAACTTATTTAGCTAGAAAACATCACTAGAGGTCTGTCTAGATATTTTCTCCCCCATTTCCCTATAATATGTGGGGAATTATGAGGCCAGAGTCCCCTCTATCTTTTCTGAGAGTTATCCAGGCCTCTCACCCTTTTCATCTAAGACAAACGTTAGGGACTGTGTACAGTACCTTCGTCTTATTATTCTTCTTCTACTACTCCTTTTTTCCTTCTCCTCCTTCCCTTTTTCCTCTTTCTCTTCTTCTTCTTCGTTGTAAGATTACCCATAGACCTTATTTTACATTGCATACATTACATTTAAAATGTAATAAATCCTAGAAAGTATGCTTCCAGTATATCCATAGTTATACTGTAAAATACAACTTATCATCTTTATTCTGAAAAAGTTCTGGAATGTGCTTAAAAGATACAACTAAAGGAATGGAAAAATCATCTCTTTTACCATGAGACCAGAAGAACTGGATGGTGCCCGGCTACCATTACTGAACATTTTAATCCAAGATTCTATAGAAGAATCCTGATCAAAAGTGGAAAAATGCAGAACAGAATTTAAAATTCTCATGGACTCCTGTAGCAAGGTTTGATGAACCCCTGAAACTATTGTTCAGAAATAATCTTTAAATCTCAAAACAAAAATATCCACTGACGTCTTCTTAAAACCAAACAATAGTTTAACTTAACTAGTAAAAAATGTCTGCCTTGAGCATTAATCTCTTTTAAGAACTATCTATATGGGATCCAATTGGCAATAGCAGCTTGAAAGATTAGATAGGAACCTCAGGGGTCAGTGAATTATGTTAATGGGGAGGAACAACACAGAAAAGGAGGATGAGAATGGTTACACAATTTGAAGAATTTATAATGCAATGTGATTGCAGTGACATACATTCTATTGGCAATAATCATGAAAAGTTTTATAGTTCTTAACAGAATATAAAATGGTTTGCCTCATTTAATCCTCACAGTGATTCTGTCAGTTGAGTAATTATTATTTGCATTTTACACTTGGAGTTAGATGCAAGGGACATACCAAAGATGATTGAGGTAGGAAGTGTAAAACCTGGAAAATTAGTGGCCTAAAATTGTCTACTTCAATAAAATGTATTTAAAAATTAAAATTACTTTGTTTTTTCAGAAGTTATATTTACCATTTATGATCAGAAAAAAAAAAAAAAACTAAACAATCAAAAACTACCATGCATTCTCCCTATTAATTCTTAAAAATAAGTAAATGATCTCATCTTCAAAAAGAAGTTAAGACTTACCCTCACAATGAAAGCAGCACTTTATATGGAATACTTCCGGCTTAGGAAAGGACTCTATACAGGTATCTGGCAGCAGATAAAGAAAACTTAACGGGGTAGCTAAGTTGGATTTTTTAATTCTCTCTCTATATATGTATATGTGTGTGTGTATATATATACATATGTAAATATAGACACCTATGGAGCCCTGGTGGCGCAGTGGTTAAGAGCTCAGGCTGCTAACCAAAAAGGTCAGCAGTTGGAATCCATCAGCTGCTCCTTGGAAACTCTGTGGGGCAGTTCTCCTCTGTCCTATAGGGTCCCTGTGAGTCGGAATGGACTCAATGGCAATGGGTTTCTTACACCTATATAACTAAAGAACCTGCTTACGTGACATTGATTATAGTCTTAACATATTAGCTATTACCATTAATCATCTTATTTGCTTTTCCTTTTGCTGGAAAATATCAGGTAGTTCTGATTAGGTTAGGAATAATGAAGGAAGGAAGGAAGGAAGAAAAACAAAAGAGAAAAGATATAAAGAAATGCCTTAAAATAAATAAAAAATCATTTTTCACTTTATTGATGTTATTCTGTGGCAAGAAATACAGTTACATTTTCTAAAGAAGGACATTTTTGCATTTCCATTTTCAAGGATTCCGTGAAAAAGAGAAACATATCCACTTACAAAATTTACCATGTAACTGGAATAAATCTTATCAGTCATTCATAGACGGTGTCCTAATACTGAGAATTGAGAAAATGTTTTCTAGAAGATTTTCATTAAGAATTACTATCTCCAGTATAATGAACAAAACTTCCAGCAACACCTGCACAATAAATACATGATAAGTGTAGTAGTGAAAACACACACCCATTTTATATTTATAACACTCCCTCACCTTCCGGAAAATGTGCATCTTCATACCCAGGTCTTTTAATTTTGAGTATTATTGATTTATATTTAGAGGAGTTAGATAAGGAAATCAGTGCCCACCCCACCACTATTCCCTCATCAAGAAAATGCATAAACAAATGAAAGAATAGATTCACAACTTATGAGGGGGAAAGAGCAAAGGCAATGAACTCTCAGCAATAGAGATGAGAAAAGAGGTGGAGAAAGATGCCATAATAGGCATTTATACATTTTTATTTCCTAATAGTCAATGTGTACCATCTCCCAAAGATCCTTTGCACTTTGTGGTACGTGTGAGTGTCTGTGTGTGCATGTAAAAGAGAGAGAGAGAGAGATTTCTTGAGAATAAAAAAAAGTTATTGAGCCTTGCATTTTGGTTGTCAGGGAGAGAGAAGAAAGATCTCATGCAGGTAAAGCCATAGATTTCTGTCACACTTTTATAGAGAATCTTATTTTCATTATCATACATTACTAACATAGCAATAGAGTTCAAAAAGAGCTATTACATTTTGATTCATACAATGCCGTCTTTGATATCTGGGCTTAATCAAGGCTAAAACTTAGAATGGATGGACTACCGATTCATTCTGAATCCTGAATAATCATTATTGCTCCAGTAGTATTTTTGATAATAATTCGCTGCTGCAGTTTTAGAATTGCAGTGTTGCATGGCTCCAAGGGGCACCATTCATTTTGCATGGTATTTGAATAGAAACCCCTGAAGCACAACTAAGCGATTGGTACACCCTGGAGATGTACAATGAAGTGATCTTCAAATCTCCAACTACCATGGAGATAATCTATGTTGCCAGTTAAGAGCAGATCCGTACACTGTAATAATTAGCTGAACAGAGCAGCCAGGAAAAATATTATACATTGCATAAACACATATACACATAATTGCACACTAATATCTTAAGAGTCTAAAGCAATACTCCACCAACTCTTTAGGATACAATGCTCCTATGAGCCTTCTACATAACATCAGGATTTTGGCCTTTGCCTTGCCTGCCCTGCCTTCACTCCTAATTAAAAACGTTCTTCTTCCCTTAAGCGGAAAAAAAAAAAAAAAAAAAAAAACAGACAGAGAAATTGTATCTCAATATCAGTAAATCAATGTTAGTTTTATGCTGCATACTTTTTCTATCCAATTACAGTTTTTGATTTCCTTTTTTTTGGAGATTTTATGATGAACACCTGGATCAGCCATTATAGTATTAACTGCTGATTTTTCCTAATGTTCATTTGTCCTCTTCTTCTACACTAAAGTCGTTGTCATAGACTCAATTCCAACACATAGTGACCCTATAGGACAGAGCAAAACTGCCCCATAGGGTTTCCAAAGATGTAACCGTTATAGAAGCAGACTGCCACATCTTTCTCCTGCATAGCATTCAGTGGGTTCGATCCACCAACCTTTCGGTCAACAGTCTAGCACTTAACCACTGTGCCACCGGAGCTCCTTTCTCCACTAAAAAGGCCAGAAAACTTTAGCCAGATACTTGATTAGCCAGAATATTTTACCCAGACTGCATTTCCCAGATTCCTTTACTACCACGAGTAGCCATGTGACAGTGTTCTGACCAATGTGATACAAGCAGACCCAATTTAAACAGAGAAGGCAGTGGTGCTTCAGAGGTAGAATTCTCACCTTCCATGCAAAAGACTAGGGTTAGATTCCCCGCCAATATACCTCATGTGCAGCTACCACTTATCTGTCAGTGCAGGTTTGCATGTTGCTATGAAGCTGAACAGGTTTTAGTGAAGATTCTAGACTAAATGGACAGGAAGAAAAGTCTGACAATTTACCTCTGAAAATCAACCAACTATGGATCACAATGATCTGATCTCCAACTGATCATAGGAATGGTGCAGGGCTAGGAGGCATTTGGTTCTCTTGTGTATGGGGTCCCCATGAGTTTGGGACCTACTTGATGGCAGCTAACAACAACAACAATTCACAGTCTGGGAATGTACTTGGGAGGGTGGGCTTGCTATCTTACTTACTTGTCATCACCATGACCTGTCTTACTCACTGCTCTAAGGAAGACGAAAAACACATGGAATAGCACTAGACCCCACTTGCCATAAGGAACAAAGCCTACACTAGTGTTGCTGACCCCAGAGCTGCTGACTCCCACTGACACACAAATGTATGCTTGTGAATATAAGATTGTGGTTTTGAGCTAGTGTTGGAATGAATTGTGTCCCCCCAAAATGTGTGTAAGCGGCTAGGCCATGATTCCCAGTATTGTGTGACTGTCCACCATTTTGTCATCTGATGTGATTTTCCTATGCGTTGTAAATCCTATCTCTATGATGTTAATGAGGCAGGTTTAGAGGCAGTTATGTTAATGAGACAGGACTCAATCTACAAGATTAGATTGTATCTTGAGTCAATCTCTTCTGAGATATAAAACAGAGAAATGAGCAAAGAGACAGAGGGACCTCCTACCACCAAGAAAGAAGAGCTGGGAATGTATGTGTCTTTTGGACCTGGGGTCCCTGCGTTGAGAAGCTCCTAGACCAGGGGAAGATTGATAACAAGACCTTCCCCCAGAGGCAACAGAGAGAGAAAGCCTTCCCCTGGAGATGGTACCCTGACTTTGGATTTCTACCCTCTTAAATTGTGAGAGAATAAATTTCTCTTTGTTTGAGCCATCCACTTGTGTATTTCTGTTACAGCAGCACTAGTTAACTAAAACAGCCAGAGAGTTTCTGAAGAGGTTATTGTGGAAAGAGCTTATTGTCACATAGTTTGATCTTCTTTAAGCAATTTTGTCTTGGATGTTCTGTCATTTATAGCTAGAACTATTCCTAACTAAAGCATTGCACACAATTGTATTACCATTTTAAGAACAAAACCTTATTTTCCCTTTCTCTAATTCAGTGGAAGAGGCTTCTAAATCATCGTAACAATCCTCAATTGCCTTGGCAGGTAAGAAAAGTTTGATGAAAGGCTCATTTCCCCTTTTCTTTATGAGGAACATACAATTATCTTCCAATAGCCTCATTTTATCTACTATTTTAAATGGTAATCATAGACCACATTTTTAAAAATTTTAACTTGTTAAGGAAATCCTACTTTATTTTGTTATTATAAATTTTTTCTTGAAGAAAATAATATCATTGATGCCTTTTTACATTGCAATTTAAAAATCATTTAAACAAGAGGAATTATGTAGTCTAGGAAAATGACATTTAGATACATATACTTGGGTTAAATTGTCTTGTACTCGCTGAATGACCGTGGAATTATTATTAAAACATTCAGAGTCTCAATTGCCTTGTCAGAAAAATAGAAATAATGATTTATTTGCAATTCTCTTGTGAGTATAATGCTTATCTGATAATTAAACAAGTGGCATGCCCTAAAGAACAGTCCAGCAACCAGTAGTAAATTTCCACATAATCAAGTTCTTTCTTTGCATTTTCCAAACAACATGAAAGATATGCAAAGACCACACAAAGACCAATTAAAATCTCCTTTCCTTTTCTTGAAAACTTTTCTCACACTTTAAAGGTTACTCTTCAAAATTCTGTGTAAATCTTCCTTAATACAGGTATTGAGGGGTTGACTTACTGCAGGGTTCCATTCAGTCAACTCCATAGTAAGTCAGTTCTGAAGTAAGTCTAATACCTTTTTTTTTATAAAGTTTTCATTATTATTGACCTTTATTATCAGTATCTTTATAAATTTGATCTTTTTTTCTCTTTGGAGGTTGGAAAGATTAGATATATACGTTAACAAATTACATGCTGCAACATTGTATGTAGTGCAAATTACTAAAGATAAGATGTTAAAAAAAAAAAAAAAACGGTTCCTTGTAACTCCAATATGTCATAAATAGGGGACTATCTGTAACCCTGTTTCTTTTCAAAACCCACCAATCTTCCCACCCAAGCTCTTCTTTACTCCTTTTCCTGTGTCACAAATCACAAAAGAGCCTCTGAAACTAGACAGGGACTTCTTGCTAGAGAATGTGAAGAAAAAACACTGAAGAAAATATTTTAAGAAGGTAGGAGGAGACAAGGTTTGCAATGTTTTATTTTCTTTTATTGTACTTCAGGTGAAGGCTTACAGAGCAAATAGTTTCTCATGAAACAGAAGTACACATGTAGTTTTATGACACTGGTTAACAACCCCACAACATATCAACCCTCTAACTTGTCAAC